>NW_021166947.1:32500-85720 GCF_900634415.1 Cottoperca gobio | reverse complement strand
TATAGATATATATATACACATTATATATATATATATATATACATATATATATATATATATATATATATATATTGTGTATATATATATAATGTGTATATATATATATATATATTATAATAATATATAATGTGGTATATATATATATATATATATATATATATATATATAATGATATAGTATGAGATAGATATATATATAATGTGTTTATATATATATATATAGATATACAAATTATATATTATATATATACACATTATATATATACATAATGTATGTATATATATATATATATATATATACCACATTATATATATATACACATTATATATATATATATATATATACACATTATATATATATATATATATATATATACACATTATATATATATATATATATATATATATATATATATATATATATATATATGTGTATATATATATATAATGTGTATATATATATATATATATATATATATATATATATATATTGTGTATATATATATATATATATATATATATATATATATATATATTGTGTATATATATATATATTGTGTATATATATATATATTGTGTATATATATATATATTGTGTATATATAATGTGTATATATATATATATATATATATATATATGTATATATGTATGTATATATAATGAATATATATATATATATGTATATATAATGAATATATATATATATATATATATATATATACATATATACATTACTGTTTCCTGTCAGCTGCCTTCCTTACAGTTTACAGTTGATGCATGAAATGTAATTATTGTTGTTACTGTGTTGTATTGTTGTTATAGCTGAAATAAAGTCGTTGTTTCTCCTTCAGGACACAGAAAGCTTCTTGATGGTCCAACAAGACCCAGCTAAAGATAAACTTCGCTGTCCGTTCAGCCCGCTGCAGAAGAACAGCGCCATCACTGTCGGTCAGTCCCCTCACATTATGGAGTTCATTAAATATAATATAATATAAATATAATGTTGTATATAAATATAATATAAATATAATATAACTATAATGTTGTATATAAATATAATATATATAATATAAATATAATATAAATATAACTATAATGTTGTATATAAATATAATATATATAATATAAATATAATATAAATATAACTATAATGTCGTATATAAATGTAATATACATATAATATAAATGTAATATGAATATAATATAATTATAATGTAGTATATAAATATAATATACACATAATATAAATATAATGTAGTATATAATGTAGTATATAAATATAATATAGATATAATATAAATTTAATATAATATAGATATAATATAAATATAATACAGATATAATATAAATATAAATATAATATAAATATAATGTAGGATATAAATATATTATAAATATAATGTAGTATATAAATATGATATACATATAATATAAATATAATGTAGATATAATATAAATATAATTTAGTATATAAATATAATATAATTATAATGTAGTATATAAATATAATATAGATATAATATAAATATAATGTAGTATATAAATATAATATAAATATAATGTAGTATATAATATAAATATAAATATAATATAGATATAATATAAATATAATTTAGTATATAAATATAATATAATTATAATGTAGTATATAAATATAATATAGATATAATATAAATATAATGTAGTATATAAATATAATATAAATATAATGTAGTATATAATATAAATATAATGTAGTATATAAATATAATATAAATATAATTAGATATAATATAAATATAATGTAGTCTATAAATATAATATAGATATAATATAAATATAATATAGATATAATATAAATATAATATAGATATAATATAAATATAAATATAATATAAATTTAATGTAGTATATAAATATATTATAAATATAATGTAGTATATAAATATAATATAAATATAATATAAATATAAATATAATGTAGTATATAAATATAATATAAATATAAATATAATGTAGTATATAAATATAATATAAATATAATGTGGTCCGAGCAACACGAACACTTCCTGTAGAGAAAGCGTGTGAGCTTTGTTTAATGACACTGAGCTGAGGTTGTTTGTGTTGGTGTGCAGACGACGAGCTGTTCACCGCCACCACCACCGACTTCAGAGGAGAGAAACCTCAGATCTCACGACACTTCAGCAAAGACGGACGCCAAGACGTCAGCCAGGACTCGTCTTTCAGTCTCCTGGAGGGTGAGACGTTCATAATATTTTATTTAATATTATTAATAATAAAAATAAACTTTATTTCAGCTCTTTTCAAAGATCCGGTTCTTTTCAAAGATCCGGTTCTTTTCAAAGATTCGGTTCTTTTCAAATGGCTCTTCGTGTAGTATCACTCGGATTCTTCTATTTTACCCTAATGTGTGTTGGGAAGCAATTTTTCCTTCAGTGTTTTCATAAAAGCATTATTATTATTTTCATGCATTTTTTTCGTTACAAAAAGAAAAACACAGTTACTATTGTTTAACATTTTAATCAAACCTTTAAATGAACAACTCAACACAGCAAACAGATCAAATAAATAAATAAAGGCCAAAGTCTGAACATTATGACACTTTAGATAAAAGTCTTTAGTGCAGAGCTTCTTTATGCATTTAAATCTCTGTCTCCCCCTCTCTCTGTGTGTATCTGGCCTGTACCACTACACTCGCTGTCTTTGGAACGTCTGCCCCCCTTCCTTCTTTCACATAATGGTATGATCCTAGTCTGTCCTCGCATGTGATTGACCGCATGGTGTGCCCATCAAAATAAAGTCCCGCCCCTGCCTGGATCATCGCAAAACATCTTTACTTTTTAATATTGTACAATCTTCGTTCGGAGGGGGGGCACATGTGGGTCCAGGCTCCGTGTTACAGGGGCACTGGTCCCTGTTGCCCCCCCCCCCCTAGAACCGCCCCTGGATCACACTGAAGCTTCTTCATTCACTTTTTTTATAAAACTGGAAGTTTTATTTGTGGCTGTTAAATGAAAATGCTGATATTTAAAAGCCAGAATCACCTCACAGACTTTCAACCAAACCACAGCAGTGAGCCTTCAGAATAAACTTCCTACTTTCTGACGCCAATGATTCGTTTCTTCTTAGTTTAAGAGAAACCGCTCCAAATGTCTAGAAGTCTCACTTCTGTGTTTTCTACAAATGTCAAACTAAAGAAGCTGCTCTTCACTTTATAAAGTGATAATCAGCACCAAGGATCTGATTTGAACATTTTGACCTTTAATTAAGACTTAGTGTGAAAAGACACAGAAAGGAAGTTCAACGACTCCAAACATCAGAGGGAATACTAACACACAGACGAGTGTATTACACGAATACACAGACGAGTGTATTACACTAACACACAGACGAGTGTATTACACGAATACACAGACGAGTGTATTACACGAATACACAGACGAGTGTATTACACTAACACACAGACGAGTGTATTACACTAACACACAGACGAGTGTATTACACTAAGACACAGACGAGTGTATTACACTAAGACACAGACGAGTGTATTACACTAACACACAGACGAGTGTATTACACTAACACACAGACGAGTGTATTACACTAACACACAGACGAGTGTATTACACTAAGACACAGACGAGTGTATTACACTAACACACAGACGAGTGTATTACACTAACACACAGACGAGTGTATTACACTAACGCACAGACGAGTGTATTACACTAACGCACAGACGAGTGTATTACACTAACGCACAGACGAGTGTATTACACTAACGCACAGACGAGTGTATTACACTAACGCACAGACGAGTGTATTACACTAACGCACAGACGAGTGTATTACACTAACACACAGACGAGTGTATTACACTAACACACAGACGAGTGTATTACACTAAGACACAGACGAGTGTATTACACTAAGACACAGACGAGTGTATTACACTAAGACACAGACGAGTGTATTACACTAACACACAGACGAGTGTATTACACTAACACACAGACGAGTGTATTACACTAACACACAGACGAGTGTATTACACTAACACACAGACGAGTGTATTACACTAAGACACAGACGAGTGTATTACACTAACACACAGACGAGTGTATTACACTAAGACACAGACGAGTGTATTACACTAACACACAGACGAGTGTATTACACTAAGACACAGACGAGTGTATTACACTAACACACAGACGAGTGTATTACACTAACACACAGACGAGTGTATTACACTAACACACAGACGAGTGTATTACACTAAGACACAGACGAGTGTATTACACTAACACACAGACGAGTGTATTACACTAACACACAGACGAGTGTATTAACACTAACACACAGACGAGTGTATTACTAGACACGACGGTTATTACCGAACACACAGACGAGTGTATTAACACTAACACACAGACGAGTGTATTACACTAAGACACAGACGAGTGTATTACACTAACACACAGACCGAGTGTATTACACTAACACACAGACGAGTGTATTACACTAACACACAGACGAGTGTATTACACTAACGACACAGACGAGTGTATTACACTAACACACAGACGAGTGTATTACACTAACACACAGACGAGTGTATTACACTAACACACAGACGAGTGTATTACACTAACACACAGACGAGTGTATTACACTAACACACAGACGAGTGTATTACACTAAGACACAGACGAGTGTATTACACTAACACACAGACGAGTGTATTACACTAACACACAGACGAGTGTATTACACTAACACACAGACGAGTGTATTACACTAAGACACAGACGAGTGTATTACACTAAGACACAGACGAGTGTATTACACTAAGACACAGACGAGTGTATTACACTAAGACACAGACGAGTGTATTACACTAACACACAGACGAGTGTATTACACTAACACACAGACGAGTGTATTACACTAAGACACAGACGAGTGTATTACACTAACACACAGACGAGTGTATTACACTAACACACAGACGAGTGTATTACACTAAGACACAGACGAGTGTATTACACTAAGACACAGACGAGTGTATTACACTAAGACACAGACGAGTGTATTACACTAACACACAGACGAGTATAATATAAAGAGACGCAACATGAGTAGGAGACTCCACTTCAGGTGTTAGTGACATATCTTCTGGTTTGCATCAACGATCAACACAAAGATTCATGTCGCAGCTCCACATTCAGACCTCGTGGCACACACCTCAGTTTCCTCCTCTGACATCACTTCCTGTATTTCAGAGCCAGCGTTTGTCGGCTCGTCGTCGGACCCGACAGACGGGAAGCTCTACTTCTTCTTCAGTGAAGTTGGGAAAGAGTTCATCTTCGTAGATGAGCTGCGGATCGCTCGAGTGGCTCAAGTCTGCAAGGTGACAGTAAACACTCAAAATGGGATTTACATATTTGTATATATATAAATGACTATATATAGTTATATGTAGTTATTTATATATTTATAAATATAAAATAATATATATATCTATTCATATAAACACACACAATGGGATTTATTGACTCGTCCTGTTTTATTTGTTAGGATGGACATTATTGACGTGAAGAAGAACAGCTGATTCCTAACTTTTCAACAGTGCAGAATGTGAAGATATAGAAACGTAAACGTTCTGTGTTCACAGGACGATGTTGGCGGACAGAGGACTCTGCAGAATAAGTGGACATCCTTCGCCAAAGCGTCTCTGCTCTGTCAGCTTCCCAAACAGCTTCCCTTCAACGTTCTGCAGGACGTGTTCACCCTCCCGCCACCAGAGGGCGGCCTCGCCTCGGACACTTTGTTCTACGGCGTCTTCACCTCTCAGTGGTAAGAGGCCAAACCGCCGCCTCACGAACCCAGTCACGACATGTAAACCAAGAGCCCATCGTCATGGAAACAAATCCTATCGTCATGGAAACAAATCCCATCGTCATGGAGGCGTTTAAAGGCTGCTGCGGCTCTACAAATTTTATGTTTTAAATCTTTGCTTTGATGCGCATTTTCAATTTACCCACAAAAACACCCGAAAATTATCTTTGCAATCAAAGATAATCAAATGCAATACAGAGCTGCAGGATGTTTACAGATTATATCAGAACATAATCTGTGACAAACAAACATTTCTGATGTTTACAGATTATATCAGAACATAATCTGCGACAAACAAACGTTTCTGATGTTTACTCGTGTTGAGCAGGAGAATCTGCACAGATTAAAACACTTTGATTGTTGAAGCGTAAACACAATCTGCAGAAGTGAGAAGCGAACGTTCGGCTCTAAAGGAGCTCCAGCAGGTCACATGACTTCACCGCTAAGCTAACGGAGGCTAATGTCAGCGTGATGACGTCTCATTCAGACGCTTGTTAGCAGCGGTGGAAAGTAACTAAGTACATTAACTCGAGTACTATATTTAAGTACAACTTTGAGGTACTTGTACTTTACTTGAGTATTTTTGTTTGTTGAACACAGAATGTATTTCAGACTTCTAAACAAAAACTCATCGACTTCCAGATGAGGAAACAGGAAGTGCTAAACTGCTGACTCATTCCAGGGTTTTAGGACTCGGCTCATGTAATATATTCGACACGCTCAGTTCTTCTGTAACGCTGCTGAACACACGCCCTCCTGCAGAGCAGGTATGACGTGAGTATTATCTCTGTCTTCAGGTCCGTGGGTCCAGAATCTGCCGTGTGCGTCTTTAAACTGCAGGACGTGAGGACGGTGTTCGCCGGGAGCTACAGGACCTTCGACATGCAGACCCACCAGTGGAGTTCAATTCAGGGAAAACACTCCTACCTGGGACAGGTGAGGTCACGTTCACATGTCGGGTTAAATGCATTTACAGCCGTGTTGCACCAATAACGATTTAAATCAGGTTCTAAAGTTTTAGAACAGCTGCACACTGATGCTTACACACGTACGGTCAGGGTTGTAATTTAGAAGGAACAAGTGTTAAACTCGCAAATGTAAGAGATTATAAATTCATACATGTACGAGTGATGAGGTTCATCCAACCTTTCAAAGTAAAGCGACGTGGTTCATCAAAGTTAGAACGTTTTCTTTTGGAAATTTGTGACTTTAATCTCAGAATTTAAATGTTTGCCCTCAAGTTTATGACTTAATAATATCCGAGAATATTCAATGGCCCTAATGCACGCCGTACATGTGATGTACACACAGATAAAGTGTGAAGAACTCCTAAACGTGACGAATGTTGTTGGAAGAAATGAAGCGGCGTCCCTCGGGGTTTGATTCTGGGCCCTTTTTTGTTTAGAAATACTGTTTTAGACGTTACTGTGTGACTCTCCCTCAGTGTGGACTCAACAACGCTACAGATTCTGAACTAGCACAAGTGAAGAAGAGTTTCCTGACCGGTGGCAGCGTGAAACCGATGGAAGGCGGTCAAATTGTTGTTTCTTCAGAGCAGCGGTACAGCCACGTGGCTGCGATGAGGACGCTGGCAGCCAACGGCAAACAGTACACGGTCCTTTTTCTTCTGACAGGTGAGACATCGTACCAAACTATACTGATGATATTCAGGAAGTGTTTTTATTCATTTATATTCTTCACTCTCTGATGTCCAGAGTCTGGATTCCTCCACAAAGTGGTTTTGTTGGGTCGAGGTGCGCAGGTCATTGAGGAGATTCAGGTCTTCACACAACCTCAGCTGGTGAAAAGCATCGTCCTCTCCTCCAAGGTACAAAGCACACCTTCAGGTTAACACATGTGTATATATATATATATATATATATATATATATATATATATATATATATATATATATATATATATATATATATATATATATATATATATATATATGAATATGAGCCTATAGTTGATCTTGTGTGTCTCTAGCTGCAATAGATCATTGTGGGAAGTATTTTGCTTACAGGATTATTTAACATTTTATGGACCTAATGATCAATTATTTTGGAGTAAAGCAGCAACGAGTCGACCGATTTAAAATAAATGCAAACGTTTTTTGATAATCAAAGTATTTTTTCAGCCTCAAATGTGGAGATTTTCTGCTTTTCTCTGTTTTATATCAGATTCAAGTGACAGAACAAAACATTTAAAGACGTCAGATGGACTTTGAGAAACTGGGACGGACATCTTTCACTATTTTCTGATATTTTATCGACATAACCACCAATTCATTATTAAGCATTAGAACTGCCAGTGTGTCTTTGAAGTCTGTGTTCAGCCTCAGATATGAGGATGTGCTGCTCTGTTTTATAATCTATATCGTATATTAAGAGATATCTGACACAACGAGACATTTCTGATGCGGTTTCGTTAGATGTATCATGTGAGGTGTGTTTGGTATATTACGTGCATGTTTTCTGCTCCTGCAGGGAGTGCTGTACGTGGGGACGTCAGAGGGCGTGACCGCTGTCCCCGTGTCCCGGTGCTCGATCTACAGGACCTGCGGTCAGTGTGTGCTGGCCCGGGATCCTCTGTGCGGATGGAGCCGGACCGGCAGCGTCTGCACCGCAGTCAACGGCAGCCACGAGAACATGTATGTGAAAGTGACGGGATAATACCCGAAGAGGTGTCCATTGGACGATAACGACGCCTCTGCAACCTCGAAGGACATTTTCCCGCTTAGACCAATCATTTATATTCATATACTTTGCAATCAAAATCTAAAAGTTTTTTGTAAGCCATAACTCCGTTTCCCTGACTAATACCTGGAACAATCGTTTCCATCCCATCAGGTTCTTATGCAATGGAAACATTGTTCACTGCTCCAGCAAATAGGACCAACCTTAGATACGACTTTTCAGCAAAGATTTAACCATAAATACCATTTTCAGCATTAATATCGTTATTATTACCCATTGTATACCTTTCCAAATGTATACATATATATACACACGCACATATATGTATATTTTCTTTCTTTATTTCTTCCAAAATGGGGCGAAACTGTAACGATTGTCCCCCTCTGGGATAAATAAAACATTTCGGATTCTGATTTGGTTTCTCAGCTCTATGAGCTAACGTTTATGCTAGCAAGATTCAAAGTCAATGACACACACACAAGCTAACAATCCAAACAGATCCAGCAGCCTTCCACCGAGGAGGATAATTTTAAAGGCAGATGAAGAAGTCTGATGTGTCCCTGAGCAATGACTGACAGGCTGTTTACTCCTCAGGACTCAGGACCTGGAAGACGACAACGTGGAGGAGAAATGTCGAGGAGAGGGCGGCGCCGGCCGGCTCACAGGTAACATCTGCCTCAGGAAGACACTCTGAATCATGAACAGCAACACGTTGGGAACAACGGCCGAGTCTTTGGTCCAGTACATCAGCTGCTTACCTTTTGTACCTTGACTTTCTTTATTACTTCATAGGAAGCTAACAGCTAGCAGCTAGCAGCTGACGTTAGCTGCTAACAGCTGACAGCTAACAGCTGACGTTAGCTGCTAACAGCTAGCAGCTATTGTTAGCTGCTGTCCTGCAGATTTCAACACAGATTTGTTGTTCACTGACTGTGCAAACTCATTTTCTAGACACGCCGTTAGTGTCGGGCCCTGAAGTCGGCCGTCTGGTACTGTTTTCCGAATGTTTCCATCGATTGGCACCGAAGTATCGGTTCTCGTGACTCCCTTGTGTCGCCTTATCTTTACTGTGGCTTTAAACACGAGCACGAACAAAAGCATTGAAAGGTTTCGAATGTCAACGTTGAGACTGAAGCTTCGGCGATCTGCTGCAGCGGCTGAACATGTAGCAGCATCTCTCACTTGTTCTGATGCTTTACAGACTGTAACCTGTACAGTCTGTAAACACTGAGACACATGTATAATTTGTGATGTTGGGCTTTACAAATAAATTTGATTTGAATTTGATTTGATTTGATTTCTGTCCCGCAGTCATCGCTCATCTGAACGAAGCGGTGAGGCTTCAGTGTCTGACGCCTTCCAGCCTGGCCTCTTTGACCTGGACCTCCCCTCGATTCAGGAACCTGCCAGAGAAGCTGTTCATCCGGTCCGCTGACGGCAGTCTGAGCTTCTTCGCCACTGCCGACACCTTCGGGACCTACAGCTGCGAGGCGCAGGAAGGCGGCTACAGGGAAGTTATCGCGAGCCACGAGGTCCGGCGGGCGGCAACTCCACGCTCCATCAGCCCGTTTCCGAAGGCCGACGAATCCCACATGACCAACGAAGGCGAGTCCGACGAGGACATTTTAACCGAAGCACCGTTCACTTCCACGCCGCGACCTTCAGGAGACTCCGAGACGTTCACCACCGAGCCCATCGAGGGCTTCAACCCGACCCCGGGGCGAGACGGCCGGCCCTGGAAGGAGCCGCTGGACGGCCCTCGCCTCCAACAGCAGAGCTACTACAACGCGTTGGTAGTTGTTTCGATCCTGCTGGCGGCTTGTGTCTGCCTCCTGATGCTCGGGGGTCTCCACGTGTGGCGCCGAAGGGACGCTGGCCTCAAAACGAGTCCGCTGGTCAGTCCGGAGGACGGCAGCCGAATAAACCGAGCGATGGAGCGAGTTCCCTCTCTGAGCAGCCCGGAGGAGGCCGGCCCGGAGCTGAAGGTGGAGTGACCCGTCACTTCCTGCTGCGCCACATCCTGGTGCTGAACATAACATCTTAACATTAAGAGACGAAACACTCCAGTGACATGAACGTGATGTCGGAGAGACGGACCGCAGACCCTTTAATATAATAATGATATGCTAATTTAATATACCGCTCGTTAGCACCTTTTTACTCTAGTAGGAAACAAACTGATCGCAACAACAGGTGTTAACTTCCACACTTCATCACATTCACACATTCACACATTCACACATTCACACAGGTACTGTTTATATTAGTGTTCTGATTAAATATGTAAATGAGGCATTATGTAATGTAATGTTAAATCTACACACACAAAGTTACAAACACAAACTCTGAAGTTTCCTCTCGTCTGAGTTCTGGAAGATAAATAACACAAATGTTTTCAGTGTCTTTAGTTTGAGACACGTTGAAATATTTAGTGTTTCATTACATAGAAATGTTATTAACTTCTTAGTTGTGAAGACCTTTGATGATCAGTTCATGTCCCGTGTTGAGAACCCGGCTGAGTGTTGAGTCCTGCCTTTTGTTTTGATGAACACAGTTACTGAAGGATGAGATTTAACACCTGCTGTGACTCGTTTCTCATTTTCAGAATGTTTTTCTGTTTAATTATCTTGAAATGTAAAGATGTTGAATATTTATTGTTTCCCTTCATTTAGAATCTAAATGTAATCGTACCGGCTGTAAATGTTTTACTGAGGATCGTCTGCTGAATCATTTCACTTCCTGAACTCTGAACTTCCTCAACTGAAGTGTATTTTGCTTTTTAAAACATCTGCAGTAAATAAAACTTTGATGTCATTTGTTTTAGAGTTTTCATCTGCTTTTACTTTCGTCAAAGATTCTTTTTTAACTGCAGTTTTTCTTCTCAAACTGCTTTTTAAAATATTTTTTTATTTTCTATTATTTTTCCGACACACAAAATGACGTCCAGACAAATAACATAATAATAATAATAACATAATAATAATAATAATAATAATAATAATAATAACACAATAATAATAATAACATAATAATTATAATAACATAATAATTATAATAATAACAACATAATAATAGCATAATAATAATAACAACATAATAATAATAATAATGATAACATAATAACATAATAATAATAATAATAATAATAATAATAATAATAATAATATTCTTCTCCAGGAACCATCACCTTATCGTGGTGGAGAGGTTTGTGTGTCCCTATGAACCTGAGCGCTGTGTTGTCTGGAGCCTAGTGCTCCTGGTAGGGTCTCCCAAGGCAAACTGGTCTCAGGTGAGGGGCCAGACTAAGAATGGTTCAAAACAACTTCATGAAAGAAAGGGAAAGGAAAGGAGAGACCCTGCCCGGAGGAAGCCCGGGGCCCCCGTCTGGAGCCAGGCGCAGAGGGAGGCCCGACAGCGAGCGCCTGGTGGCCGGGTTTGCCACGGAGCCCGGTCGGGCACAGCCCGAAGAAGCTACGTGGTGCCTCCCATCCATCCATCCTGTGGGCCCACCACTCATGGGAAAAACCGCTGGGGTCGGGTGCGCTGTCACACGGGTGGCAGTGATGGTCAGGGACCTCGACGGACCAGACCCGGGCAGCAGAGGCTGGCTCTGGGGACGTGGAACGTCACCTCTCTGTGGGGGAAGGAGCCGGAACTAGTGCGGGAGGTGGATCGCTACCAGTTGGATCTGGTGGGGCTTACCTCCACGCACAGTCTTGGCTCTGGAACCGTACTCCTGGATAGGGGTTGGACTCTATTCTTCTCCGGAGTTGCCCAAGGTGTGAGGCGTCGGGCCGGGGTGGGGATACTCGCTAGCCCCCGGCAGAGCGCCGCTACATTGGAGTTTACCCCGGTGGACAAGGGGGTCGCCTCCCTACGCCTTCGGGTTATGGGGGGGAAAACTCTAACTGTTGTTTGTGCCTATGCCTCAAACCGCAGTTCTGAGTATTCGGCCTTCTTGGAGACCCTGAATGGAGCCCTGCAGGGGGCTCCAGTAGGGGACTCCGTAGTCTTGCTGGGAGACTTGAACATAAGGATGCTCATAAGTGCACGTGGTACCAGAGCACCCTAGGCCAAAGGTCAATGATCGATTTTGTAATCGTATCATCTGATCTGAGGCCGCATGTTTTGAAGAGAGGGGCGGAGCTGTCGACTGATCACCATCTGGTGGTGAGTTGGATCAAGGGGTGGGGGAAGACTCTGGACAGACCTGGTAAATCCAAACGGGTAGTGCAGGTGAGCTGGGAACGTCTGGAGGAAGCCCCTGTCCTGGGGATCTTTAACTCACACCTCCGGCGGAGCTTTTCAGACATCCCTGTGGAGGTTGGGGGCATTGAACCTGAGTGGGCGATGTTCAAAACCTCTATTGCTGAAGCTGCGGTGATGAGCTGTGGTCTCAAGGTCTTAGGTGCCTCAAGGGGCGGTAACCCTCGAACACCGTGGTGGACCCGCGCTTTATCACCAAACCTGTTCGTGATGTTCATGGATAGGATATCGAAGCGTAGTCGTGGAGGAGAGGGGTTGCAGTTCGGTGACCTGAGGATCTCATCGCTGATCTTTGCAGATGATGTGGTCCTTATGGCATCATCGGTCTGTGACCTTCAACAGTCACTGGATCGGTTTGCAGCCGAGTGTGCAGCGGTTGGGATGAGGATCTGCTTTTTTATACAAATTAAACATAAGTCATCAATAATAATATAATTAAAATACTTTTTATTTGATTTTATTTGGTTGGTTGGCTGGTTTCTCAGATGTCCGAGTCTACAAAGAGCACCTGAAGGCATCACTCTTTCACCCTTTGGTCAACAGAACAATCAAAGTTACAAATCTTCAGAGTTTCCGCCTGAAAACTACGAATTAAACTGCAGGTAATAATATGACACTTATATTTCTTACATATACAGTTAAGGACATTCAAGAGAATACTGAAGTGGACTGCTTTTAGAAGCGGTCAGAATACTTTGAGATACTGCGACACGAACATTTCCAGATGTTATAATGTTGGCTAACATTCACGGTTTAGCTAGTAGTCTGTTTGTGAAGCTGTGTTTTTAATAACTAAATTAATAGCAACGTAAAGTCTTATTTAATAACACTTATTTGATATTAAAGAGCCAACATTCGACAATAAAGTAAAATCAACAGTCATTCCTTGGAGTTTAGGGAATTAGGAACACTTCCTGATTGTGAGTTGTTGAACTCCACACCAGACTCCATTTGAAATTCAGTGAATTTAAGATATCTTAATTTATAGGGACGTGTAGATACATGCTGGAGTGAGTTTTAAGAGCTCACACGACTCTAAAGTGTCTTGTGGTAAATTCAGTGTATGTACGGTAATCTATTTTATTTTATCAAAATATTTGTATTTGTTTTACTTTTACTTTTAGCCGCCTGTATGGCCTGAAAACAAAAAATAAATGGGAATGTAAAGTCTTCTTTAATAACACTTATGTGACTTCAAAGATCCAACATTCAACATAAAGTAAAATCAACAGTCATCCCTAAGCTTTAAGAACACTTCCTCTTTATGCGTTATAGAACTCCACACCAGACTCCATTAGAAATTCAGGGGATTTAAGATATCTTAAGTGGAAGTGGAGATAGATGAGTTTTAAGAGCTCACACGACTCTAAAGTGTCATTTACCTTTGCAAAATATTTGCATTGTTTAACTTTAACTTTTACCCGCCTGCATGGCCAGAAGACTAAATAAATGGGAACACTTGTGAGATGTGAAAGAGGCAACATTTAACATTCCTAATAATTAGGAACACTTCCTGTTTACACCAGACTGCATGATGTAGTTATTTCGGCATCCTTTTAATACGTTTATTGCATTTAAATCACGGCAAAATCTTTTTGTTTTGGGTTCATACTGCTGTAATAAACCAGATTAATTCAGCCGGGCGAAGAATGCAAAGAAACAATCACACTTTCTGAAGCTCTCTGATTGGATGGTTTTTACAGCAGTGCACTCTGGGACTTGTAGTTGACCCCTCTCTTGTTCTGGACACAGTCTGTGACCTCTGACCTCGACCATGACGTCCACGTCCGTCACCACAGTGGGAGGAGTGGTGGTCGTCACTCAGGTCATTCCTAAGGATGAATCCACCAGCGCGCTCCAGACTGCCGCCGCCGCCGCCAGACAGGCTCCGCCTCCAGCCGCACAGGCCCCGGCCTCCAAGGACGACATGACGGCCACCTTCCTGCGGGGAGGGCCCCATGGCCTCGGGGTGAGACACTGAAACTGGTTTTATACAGATTTATAATTCTTAACGATTAAAGCGTCGATGCTTTTACTCTCTTATTCTCACTGCAGCTCAGAATAACAGGAAGTTATGGATTTACACGAGGTCACTATATTCTTAAAGTATATAAAGTTGTAAGTTGAACAGAACAGAACAGAAGAGCTCCAGAAGTTCCAAGAAAAAAGGTTTTATCTTCTGATAATAACTTGTGTGTACAAATGATTATCCTGTCGCACAAGATTAAACACAAATCTCCAGAAACATTTCTAACAATCTAACAATTTTACATATTTATATATATATTTATATATATATATATATATATATATATATATACACACACACACACACACACACACACACACACACAATTGTTGGTTGCTTTTATTTTGAAGTTAGTTCTTCCACCACTGTAATAATGTGTAGTAACGTGTGTGTGTGTGTGTGTGTTTTCAGCTCGTTCAGATCTTCATCGGCGTGCTGTGTGTTCTCTTCAGTGTGACCGCCGTCTTCTCACAGATCCTGATCCTCCACGCTCCGCTCTGCCTCGCCGTCACTGTACGTAACCTTTCGTCTCACAACAAGTCGCTGATGATCTGATTCTAAATTAAAAACGAAACAAAGATTTTAACATAAAACTTTGTGCTGCTGTTCAGTTTGTGATGTCCGGCTCTGTGGCTGTGGCGGCGGCGAGGCGGACTTCAGTCGGTCTGGTGAGTTTTTTATTTATAGTAAAGCATCACAATCATTGAAGAAGTGATCTGTCTGAATACAGTTAGATATGTTAATGTTTAATATTTATCTTTGTGCACGTCGTGTTTAATGTGCAGTATTTCCCCTGAGTTGATTAATTCTACCATCGCACCAAATTCCATTTTCAAATCAACACTTTAAGTTTCTTTATGCATTTATATTAAATCCACGTGAACAACATTCACTCTTTTAGAGAGATTTTAGTGAAACTGGGTGAGTTTTGAAGTCCGTTCTAGGTCGCTTTTATTTTGAAGTCCGTTCTAGGTCGCTTTTATTTTGAAGTCAGTTCTTGAGTGCGATGATAGAGGATGGAGTCTCAGAGCTTCTGACCTCTGACCTCTGGTGCAGGTGTGGGCGTCCCTGCTGTCCCACATGATCAGCGTGCTGCTCGGCCTGGTGGGCGTGACCTATGTGTGCTTCCTGCTGGCCGACCGCCCCCCCTCTGAACGCTTCTGTGACAAATACTCTGACGGGTTCGTGCCCACGGATCAGCAGAAGCTTAAATGCCACGAAAACATGGACAATATGGATGTAAGTACAACGAGACACAAAAGAACAACTTAATTTATAAGCTGATAAAACAATAGTTGCATCGTTTCCGTGAGTTAGAAGTTAAAGCCGGTTGTTTGTACTTCTCTGTTTCAGATCTGTGTGTACGGACTCCTCGGCCTCCTGCTGGTTCTGCTCGTCCTGCAGGTTTGTGTCACCGTCACCGTCTGTGTTTTCTCCGGCAGAGCCCTCCGACGCAGCGACTGCTACGTCCCCGTCATGGTGAGATTTTAAGTGTACGCTGTTCACTTTGCTGTCAGACGGCCCTTTCTGTCAGACATCTGAAGCCACCAGACTCCATTGACAAAAACAGTCATTTTACCTCTCAGAACACAGGAGTTGCTGGTCCACCGCTGCCTCCATCGCTTAGTTTCACTGTGAGACTTTTGTGAATCTCAACCAACAGTTTAAAACACAATGTTTTTGGTGACATCAGGATGCATCAGGATGTCTTTATCATTGCAAACACATGTTAGATCATTGATTATATACTGAAGAGTCACATGCAGCGCCGACCAGGCTCTATTTGTTTTTTAGGTAATTTAAAGAATTTTGAAAAATCATTTCACCGTAATATGATATAATATTATATCATATACTCGATATAATATTTATCGAGTTCTTTAATAACGTTAACGTCATGATGAACATACAGTCCACGTTACAAACTGGAAGTCTGGAGTTTGAAAGACACTATCCAGGTGCATTATGGGAAATGTAGGATCCAGTGTAAAAGCCAGAATATCTCCACCTGTGCTGCTCACATCAGGATTATTCTGTGTGACGGACTAACCGATGTTTTGGGTTGACCTTTGACCTCCAGGTGGAGTACAATGATGAGAGCGTTCTGGTGTCCGGTGCAGCGTCGGGGCTCGACAGTGACGTCGCTCTGTTGGACGGCAAAGGAGAGGAAACCTCCACGCCGCCTCCATACTCCCCTTGAGAGGGGAGGACCAAACCTCTGAATACTACAGTTATACCACGAGTATTACTACAGTATTACTACAGTATTACTGTAGTAATACTACAGTTATACCATGAGTATTACTACAGTAATACTGTAGTAATACTGTAGTAATACTGTAGTATTACTACAGTATTACTACAGTATTACTACAGTATTACTGTAGTAATACTACAGTTATACCATGAGTATTACTACAGTAATACTGTAGTAATACTGTAGTATTACTGTAGTATTACTGTAATAATACTGTAGTATTACTACAGTAATACTGTAGTATTACTACAGTATTACTGTAGTATTACTACAGTATTACTGTAGTAATACTCATGGTATAACTGTAGTATTACTACAGTAATACTACAGTATTACTGTAATAATACTGTAGTATTACTACAGTAATACTGTAGTATTACTACAGTATTACTGTAGTATTACTACAGTAATACTACAGTAAATGACGTATGCGTTGATATACTGTTTTCCTCTGAAAGGTACCAACTGTCTCAGAATGGACACTTTATAGAAACCTCACTAAACTTTTCTTGAAGACAATCAAACAAACTGAATTCAATAAATAAATAAAAGGTGTCGGTGGTTTAAAGGATGGATTTTGAATATGAGCGATAAATGCTTCTGTGTTTTATTAGTTTCCTGAAAGCGTTTCTGTTTGTTCTGACTCTGAATGAATAAATGTTCTTTTCTCCACGTTGTTCTTATTGAAGAAGGTTCATTTGATCCATTCATCTCAAAGTGAAACTAACTTTTAAACATTTCAGTGTCTGAGCAGCTTTTGGCTTTAACTTCTCGTTAGGAAGTAAATGTTGAATACAATATGTATCAATTAAAGCTGTATCAAACAAAAGTACATTCTAAATATGGAAAATACTAAAAATGTACAATATATTGGAATTACAGTTCAAGATGTTTAGAATAAAATACAAATATTTACTATAAAATCTGAATTACAATGAACGTTTTTAGAAGCGGTGTTACTTATTTAGAACGTCACGTGAGAAATATTAAACTGACATCTAATTATGAAACCACTGATTGTTATTACTGTTCACTGCCACTATAGAAGTGTAGCCCGCCATATAGGGCCCACAATTATTCATTTAATTAATTAGTCTTTAGTAATAAATAAATATCTAGATTTTTAGAAATAAATTTGACATTTAAGGTTCAAGGAACTTTGAAACAACGTTAGACAACTAAACACTTAAAACAATAAAACAATGGATCATTCTTTTTCGATATAAATTCCGTTTTGCTGCAGCTATCTATATGTCTTTCTGATTTGCACCATTGTTCTATATGTTTAATGTCATTATTTCTTCCTTTTACAATCTTTAAACTGCCCTGTTTTTGTTTTGATGTATTTTAGGAACCCTTTTTTAACACCTTGACCAGGGACAACAGATGTAAAATAGATGTTTGGCTAATTCTGGCATTTAGTATATTCTAAATGAGTATATTCTACTATTTCTAGTTAAGTAACACATCCGACAACTTCTTCCAACTCTGTTTTGCTCAGTCCCACCGTTCCTCCGGGCTCTTATTTTGAAGTTGTTCACCGGATGTAGCGTGCTGCTAAAACGAGCCAAAGGACGCTCGCTGTGTCTCCTCTGTCAGTAGGTTTCTGCTCTTTCTACCGTGTTTATCTGTCATATATTAATGGAGATGACCACATTAAAATCAGTAAAGGTTGATTGTAGAGGTCGTTTCTGTTCGGAGGGTTTTATTCCCGCTCAATGAAGCTTTGTAACGTTTAAAGTTAGCTAACTTTAGCTAACTTTAGCTTAGGTGTTGACAGTTCATGCTCCAGTCTCACATGTTGGTTACTGAGTTAACTAGTTATTTACTAGTTATTTACTGAGTTAACTAGTTATTTACTGAGTTGACTAGTTATTTACTAGTTATTTACTGAGTTGACTAGTTATTTACTAGTTATTTACTGAGTTAACTAGTTATTTACTGAGTTGACTAGTTATTTACTGAGTTAACTAGTTATTTACTGAGTTGACTAGTTATTTACTGAGTTAACTAGTTATTTACTAGTTATTTACTGAGTTAACTAGTTATTTACTGAGTTAACTAGTTATTTACTGAGTTGACTAGTTATTTACTAGTTATTTACTGAGTTAACTAGTTATTTACTGAGTTGACTAGTTGACTAGTTATTTACTGAGTTAACTAGTTATTTACTGAGTTGACTAGTTATATACTGAGTTGACTAGTTATATACTGAGTTGACTAGTTATTTACTGAGTTGACTAGTTATTTACTGAGTTAACTAGTTATTTACTGAGTTGACTAGTTATTTACTGAGTTAACTAGTTATTTACTGAGTTGACTAGTTATTTACTGAGTTAACTAGTTATTTACTGAGTTAACTAGTTATTTACTGAGTTGACTAGTTATTTACTGAGTTAACTAGTTATTTACTGAGTTAACTAGTTATTTACTGAGTTGACTAGTTATATACTGAGTTGACTAGTTATTTACTGAGTTGACTAGTTATTTACTGAGTTGACTAGTTATTTACTGAGTTGACTAGTTATTTACTGAGGCCATAAATCAAAACAACAATCACAAGCAAAAGAGCCGCTCGGAGTACGTTGAGCGAATATTGCAGTTTCAGCTAAACAATTATAATACAAATGATTCGAATACATTATTATTTATTTAGGTCGTAATCTTAAATATTTATTTAAAAGATATTCCATAATCCTCAACATGGCAGCCGTCACATTTATCAGCTAATAGTATTAATGATGATGATAATAAGTATTTGTCCGCAGGGTTCACACCTCCTGGTGGTTCTTGCAGCTGAGGAAGCATCATGGACAAAGTGAGGAGGATCCTGGTTCATGTTTGTAAAGACCGGGCGGCTCCACAGCGAGCGCAGTTTGTTCAGGTCGGTGCAGAATCACGGGAAGATTTTACAGTTAATGTAAATATTCAAGATGGAAACTTTCATGGGAATTAACGGGAATAAAATGGAAATATTTGCTCAGCCGTGTCATATGCAGATATATATATATATATATATATATATATATATACAACCTTTTAGCACATCATCAGGACAAATAATGCATTAAATTGCCAAGTAAATTCATTAATTTGTCAAAAACCTACAGTGTGACATGTTTAACACCTTCCAGAGCTGAAGTAACTTCCCTTGGAAGGTTTTCCCACCGTTTGCAGCCCGAATGCAGACAGATGTCTTTTCTTACGTTTACATTTCCTTAAAGTTTTTTAAGGACCAGACGTGTTAAAAGGTTACACCTGGAAATATTTTGTTATAATAAATAAGAATTCAGAACAGAAAGCACAAAGTAACACATTTATAATGTCCTGACGTCCTGAAAACGTTAGCTGTTAGCACCCAAAGACAGACCTGACGAACATGAAGGCTTTTCACTGATCGCTCTCATGATGTACTCATTTCTTCATCCTTTTGATACGGTGATTGGGATTAAATCACAGCAGAATCTGTTCGTTCTGGGTTCATCCCGCCGTAGTGAACAAGAAGTGAACAAGAAGTGAACACAGCATTTGTGCACGAAATACTACAGAGTGTGAAAGTACTAATGATACAAAACAATACAACTGTACACGTTATGCTGATGATGGTACATGACCAGAGTGATGTAGTACGTGTGTTACGTTTGTTCTTGGTGTGTTGTCAGAGTGTAACGGGGAACTTCAGTGTCTGTGGAGAAGACGAGGTGGAGGTGAACTGCTCTCTGCACAAAAACCAGTTTATTCTCTCCGGAGCAGACGCAGGACGAGGGAAGCCTCTGAAGGTCACACACACATTGCATCTGTAATATTATATTTAGAGGATATTATCTCCGTGTTTAACAGCACGGGACGCTTGATTTAGAATAAACCTTTTATACACATGACGTGCTGTTTAAAGCACGAACGGGAAATTCTTAGTAGTTTTCCTTTACCTTTTGATATTACTGTCCTATATTTAATAATTACTCCTATATTTAATATTTACTTCTATATTTAATATTTACTTCTATATTTAATAATTACTTCTATATTTAATAATTACTCCTATATTTAATAATTACTTCTATATTTAATAATTACTCCTATATTTAATATTTACTTCTATATTTAATATTTACTCCTATATTTAATATTTACTTCTATATTTAATATTTACTTCTATATTTAATAATTACTTCTATATTTAATAACTACTTCTATATTTAATAATTACTTCTATATTTAATAATTACTTCTATATTTAATAATTACTCCTATATTTAATATTTACTTCTATATTTAATAATTACTTCTATATTTAATAACTACTTCTATATTTAGTAATTACTTCTATATTTAATAATTACTCCTATATTTAATATTTACTTCTATATTTAATAATTACTTCTATATTTAATATTTACTTCTATATTTAATAATTACTTCTATATTTAATAACTACTTCTATATTTAATAACTACTTCTATATTTAATAATTACTCCTATATTTAATATTTACTTCTATATTTAATATTTACTCCTATATTTAATATTTACTTCTATATTTAATATTTACTTCTATATTTAATAATTACTTCTATATTTAATAACTACTTCTATATTTAATAATTACTTCTATATTTAATAATTACTTCTATATTTAATAATTACTCCTATATTTAATATTTACTTCTATATTTAATAATTACTTCTATATTTAATATTTACTTCTATATTTAATAATTACTTCTATATTTAATAACTACTTCTATATTTAATAACTACTTCTATATTTAATAATTACTTCTATATTTAATAATTACTCCTATATTTAATATTTACTTCTATATTTAATAATTACTCCTATATTTAATATTTACTTCTATATTTAATATTTACTTCTATATTTAATAATTACTTCTATATTTAATAATTACTTCTATATTTAATAATTACTCCTATATTTAATATTTACTTCTATATTTAATAATTACTTCTATATTTAATATTTACTTCTATATTTAATAATTACTTCTATATTTAATAACTACTTCTATATTTAATAACTACTTCTATATTTAATAATTACTTCTATATTTAATAATTACTCCTATATTTAATATTTACTTCTATATTTAATAATTACTCCTATATTTAATATTTACTTCTATATTTAATAATTACTTCTATATTTAATAATTACTCCTATATTTAATATTTACTTCTATATTTAATAATTACTCCTATATTTAATATTTACTTCTATATTTAATATTTACTTCTATATTTAATAATTACTTCTATATTTAATAATTACTTCTAGATTTAATATTTAATTCTATATTTAATATTTACTTCTATATTTAATAATTACTTCTATATTTAATAATTACTTCTATATTTAATAATTACTCCTATATTTAATATTTACTTCTATATTTAATAATTACTCCTATATTTAATATTTACTTCTATATTTAATATTTACTTCTATATTTAATAATTACTTCTATATTTAATAACTACTTCTATATTTAATAATTACTTCTATATTTAATAATTACTTCTATATTTAATAATTACTCCTATATTTAATATTTACTTCTATATTTAATAATTACTTCTATATTTAATAATTACTTCTAGATTTAATATTTAATTCTATTTTTAATATTTACTCCTATATTTAATATTTACTTCTATATTTAATAATTACTTCTATATTTAATAACTACTTCTATATTTAATAATTACTTCTAGATTTAATATTTACTTCTATATTTAATAATTACTTCTATATTTAATAATTACTTCTATATTTAATAATTACTCCTATATTTAATATTTACTTCTATATTTAATAATTACTTCTATATTTAATATTTACTTCTATATTTAATAATTACTTCTATATTTAATATTTACTTCTATATTTAATATTTACTCCTATATTTAATATTTACTTCTATATTTAATAATTACTTCTATATTTAATATTTAATTCTATTTTTAATATTTACTCCTATATTTAATATTTACTTCTATATTTAATAATTACTCCTATATTTAATATTTACTCCTATATTTAATATTTACTTCTATATTTAATAATTACTTCTATATTTAATATTTAATTCTATTTTTAATATTTACTTCTATATTTAATAATTACTTCTATATTTAATAATTACTTCTATATTTAATAATTACTTCTATTTTTAATATTTACTTCTATATTTAATAATTACTTCTATATTTAATAATTACTTCTATTTTTAATATTTACTTCTATATTTAATATTTACTCCTATATTTAATATTTACTTCTATATTTAATAATTACTCCTATATTTAATATTTACTCCTATATTTAATATTTACTTCTATATTTAATAATTACTTCTATATTTAATAATTACTTCTATTTTTAATATTTACTTCTATATTTAATAATTACTTCTATATTTAATAATTACTTCTATATTTAAGAATTACTCCTATATTTAAGAATTACTCCTATATTTAATAATTACTTCTATATTTAATAATTACTTCTATATTTAATATTTACTTCTATATTTAATATTTACTTTTATCTTTAATATTTACTTCTATATTTAATATTTACTTCTATATTTAATAATTACTTCTATATTTAATATTTACTTCTATATTTAATATTTACTTTTATCTTTAATAATTACTTCTATATTTAATATTTACTTTTATCTTTAATAATTACTTCTATCTTTTATATTTATTCTTTTTTGCGGATCTCTCAGAGGCCCGCCTTCTGTCCCATTAAACACCTGACAGTCACAGAGGCAGCTGCGATCCCATTGGACGTCCAGCAGCGTGGTGTGGATGTGGGCGTGGCCATCATCCTGCAGACAGCCAATCAGAGAGTGTTGCTGACGCGGCGGGCTAAGGAGCTTCGTATATTTCCCAACATCTGGGTTCCTCCAGGTCTCACATTCGTCTGTTAAAGGGGCAGGTGCATTATGGGAAATGTAGGATTAGTGTTTTTTAATCTCTTCAGCTTTATGGAAGAGCAGTACGACATAATTAGCCCTTTAACACACATCATACTTATCGAACTCGTGTTGTTTTCCAGGCGGCCATCTTGAGCCAGATGAGACGGTAAATAATTTTCTGTTTCTCAGTGTTTCTTCTTCTTCACTGAATATAAAGTGTCATTCATGCCAGAATAAATCTTTTTAGCTGCTGGACGCAGGCCTCCGGGAGTTAAAGGAGGAAACTGGACTGAAACTGGAAGCAGAGGGAAGTTCTCCTAAAGTACTGGGACTCTGGGAGGTGAGACACAGACGGCTCTGAACCCCAGAGAGCATTAATACAGTCCCACAGGATGCAGACGAAGAAAGGGTTAACTCGGCATCAGGTGGAAGAATTAAAGGTGTACTTGTATGATCCCTGTTGGTGTCAGTCGGTGTATCCTGCCATGCTGTCCAGAGGACTTCCTCAGAGACATCACATCGTGGTCTACATGCTGCTGCTGTCCCCCCTGTCTCACCTGCAGCTGCAGGTGCGTCCTGACTCCGTCTCTCCAGCATGTGGATCCATGCTGTGTCTTCAGCGTGTGTGTGAGTCTGGCTGTGTCACCCTGCAGGCCTCTCTGAGCCCGTCTCCTGCTGAGGTCAGTGCGTGTCTGTGGGCCGACAGCCGGCTGGTCAGAGCCGCCGTGTCCGCCCTGGACGGAGAGGACGCAGAGGACGCAGAGGACGCAGAGGACGCAGAGGACGGACTGCAGAGCAGCGTCAGGTATTCACACCTGCAGCCTGAACCAGCTCAGACTAGAACAGAGAAGATGTGATTATTATTTTATCTCAAACCTTTTGTTGTGTGTGTGTGTGGTGTGTGTGTGTGTGTGTGTGTGTGTGTTTGTTGTGTGTGTGTGTGTGTGTGTGTGTGTGTGTTGTTGTGTGTGTGTGTGTGTGTGTGTGTGTGTGTGTGTTGTGTGTTGTGTGTGTGTGTGTGTGTGTGTGTGTGTGTGTGTGTGTGTGTGTGTGTGTGTGTGTGTGTGTGGTGTGTTGTGTGTGTGTGTGTGTGTTTGTTGTGTGTGTGTGTGTGTTGTTGTGTGTGTGGTTTGTGGGTGTGTTGTGTAGTATATTTTGTGTGTGTGGTAGTGTGTGTGTGGTGGGATAGTGTTCTGTTGTGTGGTGTGTGTGTGTGTTTTGTTTGTGTGTGTTGTGGTTTGATGTGTGTGTGGTGTGTGTGCTGTGTGTTTGTGTGGTGTGTGTGTGTGTGTGTGTGTGTTGTTGTGTGTGGTGTGTGGTGTGTGTGTGTGTGTGTGTTGTTGTGTGTGTGTGTTGTGTGTCGTTTGTTGTGTGTGGTGTTGTGTGGATGTGTGTGTGTGTGTGTGTTTGATTTTGTGTGTGTGTGTGTGTGTGTGTGGTGGTGGTGTTATGTGTTGTGCGTGTGTGTGTGGTGTTTGTTTGTGGATGTGTGTGTGTTGTGTGTGTGTGTGTGTGTGTTCATTGTCTGTGTGTGTGTGGTGTGTGTGTGTGGTGGTGTGTGTTTGTGTGTGTGTGTGTTGTGTGTTGTGTTCGTGTGGTGTTGTGTCCTGTGTGTGATTGTTGTGTGGTGTTGTGTGTGTTTCTACAAAGTTAGTTTATTACATACTACAGTATTACTTATTAAATACTACAAGTATTCGTAAATAACAGTATGTATTATTCTACAATATTATTAAATACTACAAAGGCTGTACAACTTTCCAGCTCTTATGCTGTGAAATACAAAATAAATCTGGTGGAGCAGCTGTAGTAATATTAAATGAGTAGTTATACTGTTGTTTTATTAATGGTACTAGTATTCATGGTAGTACTAGTAGAATAATGGTAGTACTAGTATTAATGGTAGTACTAGTATTAATGGTATCTAGTTTATGGTAGTACTAGTATCAAGTACTAGTATTCATGGTAGTACTAGTATTAATGATAGTACTAGTATTAATGGTAGTACTAGTAGTATTAATGATAGTACTAGTATTCATGGTAGTACTAGTAGAATTATGGTAGTACTAGTATTAATGGTAGTACTAGTATTATGGTAGTACTAGTATTCATGGTAGTACTCTCTGTATTCATGGTAGTACTAGTATTAATGGTAGTACTAGTATTCATGTAGTACTAGTAGAATTAATGGTAGTACTAGTTTAATGGTAACTAGTATTAATGATAGTACTAGTATTCATGTAGTACTATAGAATTCATGGTAGTACTATAGAATTAATGTAGTACTAGGTATTAATGGTAGTACTAGTATTAATGGTAGTACTAGTATTCATGGTAGTACTCGTATTCATGGTAGTACTAGTATTAATGGTAGTACTAGTATTCATGTAGGTAACTATTCTGAATTAATGGTATACTATATTAATGGTAGTACTAGTAGTATTAATGATAGTAGCTAGTATTCTGGTAGTACTCTTATAATTAATGGTAGTACTATATTATGGTAGTACTAGTATTAATGTAGTACTATGTATGTATATTATTCATGTAATATATTAATGTAGTACTGAGTATCATGGTAGTACTGAGAATTAATGGTAGTACTAGTTTAATGGTAGTACTAGTATTAATGGGAGTACTAGTATTCATGGTAGTACTCGTATTCATGTAGTACTAGTATTCATGGTAGTACAGTCTTGTAGTTTTACCGTTGGTGCCGGCAGTTGAACGGAGGACAAGAGCCGGAGAGGAAGTCCACTGATTCACTGGAACACAGACATGAATTATAAAGTGTATTTATACGTGTATGTGTATTTATACGTGTAGTGTGTATTTATACGTGCAGTATCAGTACCAGGCTTCTGGTACCAGCCGAAGGGCCGGTCTGGTCTGGATGACGGACGCTCTGCAGTCTTGACTCCTCCAGGTCGTCGTGTCGTTCTCACCGCAGGTCTGAACCCAAGACTGATGAGAGCAGACCACCACCTCTGAAGCACCTGCAACACCCACACACGCACACGCACACGGCACACACACACACCACACCACAGTTATTATAAATACATTATTTTAATATCACACCACATCTCCCCAAAAGAAAACAGATTTAATAAATCGTTAGTTTAAACATATATTACAACACACAGTATTAATTGGTTGAAGTATTGTGCTTGTTATGTTTTTATTTGTATTTACGGATTTCCTTGTGTGTCATTAATACTAATATATGACATTAGTTTAAACATGTTCATGTTTTCATTATACTTCCTATTCTAAACAGACCGTGGTTACCGTGGTTACCTGGTGATTGGGTGTTCCGGACGAAACCGATGCCGCGGCAACAAGGATCCTCATCACACCAGCGCCGCTCGCACTCTTTAAACCTGAACACACCACACATTTACCCTACACTCATAAGTGATCCAGAGGCAGACAGTTTCTGCAAACTGAAATCTTTACCTTCAGATCAGTGAAATGCACCCTGGGAGTTGTGATTTTACTAGGAAAGCGGCCGTTCTCTTCTCCTCCCGGCCGTTCTGCTTCTTCGCAAGTTTCTTCTCTTCTTCTACAGTTCTTCTCTTCGTCTCCCGTCAGTTTCTCTTCTTCCTCCGTTTCTGCTCCTTCTATCCTCCCGTCCTGTGCATCTTCTTCTCCCGTTTCTTCTCTTCTTCTCCGGCCGTTCTCTTCTTCTACCGTTTCTTCTCTTCTCTCCCGTCCGTTCTCTTCTTCTCCCGTTTCTTCTCTTCTTCTCCCGTCCGTTCTCTTCTCCCGTTCTTCTCTTCTTCTCCCGTGCGTTCTTATATAATATAATATATAAATGTAAATGTTTACCTGTGCGCAGGAATCCCAGCGCCGCGGTTCTGTAGCTGGCCGTTACCACGACGATATTACCCACAGCAGCGAGGGCGGAGCCATCCAACAGTCCTGGCTTCTGATTGGCCGAAGGGTTGAAAAAGAAAACCAGGACTGGGACACGCCCCCTCTGATACACACACACAAACACGTTTACAGGTCAGCTGAGGTTACTTTATTTAATAACATTAAAATCCTTTTAAAAGTCTTAAAAGGTTACAAGTTTTTCCTTTTTTTAAATAAAAATGTGAATATTATATTAATATTATAATAAAATAAAACATTAAAATATTATAATAGTGGCTGTTGTGAGGACTCACCAGACCCGCAGGAGTGAAGATGTTGAGGTAGAGACAATCTTCACTGGAGGCTGCAGACTCTTCATCACCGGGCTGGATACAACTGGGACTGAAGGACAGACAGGCAGACAGACAGGCAGACAGACAGACAGGCAGGCAGACAGGGAGATAATGAATTCAATGCTTTTAAGGACCCACATGAAGCCTGAGGATTCTGCACGCTGCTGCTGCACTGACGTCCTCTGATGAGTTGTTGATGCAGACAGACAGGCAAACAGACAGACATGTAGTTACCGGGGTTTGGTGGCGTCCCAGGTTCCCGTCCAATCAGGCAGCTGAGCTGTTTCGAAGCGCAGCGATCCTATTGGTGGACGGGCGTAGGGGACACCCAGGAACTGAACCACCGTCCTCCTGTCAGAGCCCAGGGAGGTTTCCATGGCAACGCCACGCAGGGTCCCATGACCAGGGATGGAGACGGACGTAACCGACGGCAACCTCTCTGAAATACAGGCAACTGTGATTAGCAGTTCTCTGCTCTTTGATTGGCTGTTCTCTGCTCTGTGATTGGCTGTTCTCTGCTCTGATTGGCTGTTCTCTGCTCTGTGATTGGCTGTTCTCTGCTCTGTGATTGGCTGTTCTCTGCTCTTTGATTGGCTGTTCTCTGCTCTGTGATTGGCTGTTCTCTGCTCTGTGATTGGCTGTTTCTCTGCTCTGTGATTGGCTGTTCTCTGCTCTGTGATTGGCTGGTTCTCTGCTCTTTGATTGGCTGTTCTCTGCTCTGTGATTGGCTGTTCTCTGCTCTGTGATTGGCTGTTTCTCTGCTCTGTGATTGGCTGTTTCTCTGCTCTGTGATTGGCTGTTCTCTGCTCTGTGATTGGCTGTTTCTCTGCTCTGTGATTGGCTGTTTCTCTGCTCTGTGATTGGCTGTTCTCTGCTCTGTGATTGGCTGTTTCTCTGCTCTGTGATTGGCTGTTCTCTGCTCTGTGATTGGCTGTTTCTCTGCTCTGTGATTGGCTCACCTGTCCTCAGGTACACCTGGGAGGCGGGCTCTCTGATGACCAGTCGGCAGGAGGAGGCGGGGCTGGGTGAGCTGGAGGCGGAGCTTAACCCACAGGCCGTGGTGTCCGGGTAGAGGACACAGCGAGTGGCGGACCCCGCCTCACTGAGGGCCACGGCAACACAAGACTTCACCTCCTGACAGGCTGAAACAGGAAGCAATGATGACGTCACCTGAGGTAGGTCAATGACATCACTGGGGTATTGTTTTTGTTGTTGTTTTTGTGGTTACCATGGAGACACCAGTCCCTGGTCTTGTCCTGGTCGGCAGCGATGTCGCGACTCACATGGATGATGTCATACGTAGAGAGAGACAGGTCGACGAGGAGTGATGAGTCAGAGAGGAGACGCCACTGATCCTGAGACACTGAGACACAAATACAACAAGTATTATTAAATACTACAAGTATTAGTTATTAAATACTACAAGTATTAGTTATTAAATACTACAAGTATTATTAAATACTACAAGTATTAGTTATTAAATACTACAAGTATTACTTATTAAATACTACAAGTATTAGTTATTAAATACTACAAGTATTATTAAATACTACAAGTATTAGTTATTAAATACTACAAGTATTACTTATTAAATACTACAAGTATTAGTTATTAAATACTACAAGTATTATTAAATACTACAAGTATTAGTTATTAAATACAAGTATTATTAAATACTACAAGTATTAGTTATTAAATACTACAAGTATTACTTATTAAATACTACAAGTATTAGTAAATACTACAAGTATTATTAAATACTACAAGTATTAGTTATTAAATACTACAAGTATTAGTTATTAAATACTACAAGTATTATTAAATACTACAAGTATTAGTTATTAAATACAAGTATTATTAAATACTACAAGTATTAGTTATTAAATACTACAAGTATTACTTATTAAATACTACAAGTATTAGTAAATACTACAAGTATTATTAAATACTACAAGTATTAGTTATTAAATACTACAAGTATTAGTTATTAAATACTACAAGTATTAGTAAATACTACAAGTATTATTAAATACTACAAGTATTAGTTATTAAATACTACAAGTATTAGTTATTAAATACTACAAGTATTAGTTATTAAATACTACAAGTATTACTTATTAAATACTACAAGTATTAGTAAATACTACAAGTATTAGTTATTAAATACTACAAGTATTACTTATTAAATACTACAAGTATTAGTAAATACTACAAGTATTATTAAATACTACAAGTATTAGTTATTAAATACTACAAGTATTACTTATTAAATACTACAAGTATTACTTATTAAATACTACAGGCTGTACAACTTTCCAGCTCTTATGCTGTGAAAATACAAAATAAATCTGGTGGAGCAGCTGTAGTAATATTAAATGAGTAGTTGATACTGTTGTTTATTAATGGTACTAGTATTCATGGTAGTACTAGTAGAATTAATGGTAGTACTAGTATTAATGGTAGTACTAGTATTAATGGTAGTACTAGTATTAATGGTAGTACTAGTATTCAAGTACTAGTATTCATGGTAGTACTAGTATTAATGATAGTACTAGTAGTATTAATGGTAGTACTAGTAGTATTAATGATAGTACTAGTATTCATGGTAGTACTAGTAGAATTAATGGTAGTACTAGTATTAATGGTAGTACTAGTATTAATGGTAGTACTAGTATTCATGGTAGTACTCGTATTCATGGTAGTACTAGTATTAATGGTAGTACTAGTATTCATGGTAGTACTAGTAGAATTAATGGTAGTACTAGTATTAATGGTAGTACTAGTAGTATTAATGATAGTACTAGTATTCATGGTAGTACTAGTAGAATTAATGGTAGTACTAGTATTAATGGTAGTACTAGTATTAATGGTAGTACTAGTATTAATGGTAGTACTAGTATTCATGGTAGTACTCGTATTCATGGTAGTACTAGTATTAATGGTAGTACTAGTATTCATGGTAGTACTAGTAGAATTAATGGTAGTACTAGTATTAATGGTAGTACTAGTAGTATTAATGATAGTACTAGTATTCATGGTAGTACTAGTAGAATTAATGGTAGTACTAGTATTAATGGTAGTACTAGTATTAATGGTAGTACTAGTATTCATGGTAGTACTCGTATTCATGGTAGTACTAGTATTAATGGTAGTACTAGTATTCATGGTAGTACTAGTAGAATTAATGGTAGTACTAGTATTAATGGTAGTACTAGTATTAATGGTAGTACTAGTATTCATGGTAGTACTCGTATTCATGGTAGTACTAGTATTCATGGTAGTACTAGTCTTGTAGTTTTTACCGTTGGTGGCCGGCAGGTTGAACGGAGGACAGAGAGCCGGAGAGGAAGTCCACTGATTCACTGGAAACACAGACATGAGATTATAAAGTGTATTTATACGTGTATGTGTATTTATACGTGTAGTGTGTATTTATACGTGCAGTATCAGTACCAGGCTTCTGGTACCAGCCGAAGGGGTCCGGTCTGGTCTGGATGACGGACGCTCTGCAGTCTTGACTCCTCCAGGTCGTCGTGTCGTTCTCACCGCAGGTCTGAACCCCAAGACTGATGAGAGACAGACACACCACCTCTGAAGCACCTGCAACACACACACACGCACACGCACACGCACACACACACACACACACACAGTTATTATAAATACATTATGTTTAATATCACACCACATCTCCCCAAAAGAAAACAGATTTAATAAATCGATTAGTTTAAACATATATTACAACATACAGTATTAATGTGGTTGAAGTATTGTGCTTGTTATGTTTTTATTGTATTTACGGATTTCCTTGTGTGTCATTAAATACTAATATATGACATTAGTTTAAAACATGTTCATGTTTTCAGTTATACTTCCTATTCTAAACAGACCGTGGTTACCGTGGTTACCTGGTGATTGGGTGTTCCGGACGAAACCGATGCCGCGGCAACAAGGATCCTCATCACAGCGCCGCTCGCACTCTTTAAACCTGAACACACACACATATTACCTACACATATAAGTGATCCAGAGGCAGACAGTTTCTGCAAACTGAAATCTTTACCTTCAGATCAGTGAAATGCACCCTGGGAGTTGTATTTTACTAGGAAAGCTGTGTGTGTGTGTGTGTGTGTGTGTGTGTGTGTGTGTGTGTGTGTGTGTGTGTGTGTGTGTGTGTGTGTGTGTGTTACCCCTCAGACAGCGGTGTGTTTTCTCTCAGGCTGACTCGGTTGCGTACAGAGTAAGAAACCATCTTCTGGAAGGAAACTCTCTCATAGAAACTCTTTACTGGTCCGGAGAGATCCACTGAAACACACACAGACACACACACACACATTATAAACATTAAATCAGCTCTCACGTCTGAACCTGAACACTATCAGCTCTCACATCTGAACCTGAACACTATCAGCTCTCACGTCTGAACCTGAACACTATCAGCTCTCACATCTGAACCTGAACACTATCAGCTCTCACGTCTGAACCTGAACACTATCAGCTCTCACATCTGAACCTGAACACTATCAGCTCTCACCTCTGAACCTGAACACTATCAGCTCTCACGTCTGAACCTGAACACTATCAGCTCTCACGTCTGAACCTGAACACTATCAGCTCTCACCTCTGAACCTGAACACTATCAGCTCTCACGTCTGAACCTGAACACTATCAGCTCTCACCTCTGAACCTGAACACTATCAGCTCTCACGTCTGAACCTGAACACTATCAGCTCTCACGTCTGAACCTGAACACTATCAGCTCTCACCTCTGAACCTGAACACTATCAGCTCTCACGTCTGAACCTGAACACTATCAGCTCTCACCTCTGAACCTGAACACTATCAGCTCTCACGTCTGAACCTGAACACTATCAGCTCTCACCTCTGAACCTGAACACTATCAGCTCTCACCTCTGAACCTGAACACTATCAGCTCTCACATCTGAACCTGAACACTATCGCTCTCACGTCTGAACCTGAACACTATCAGCTCTCACGTCTGAACCTGAACACTATCGCTCTCACGTCTGAACCTGAACACTATCAGCTCTCACGTCTGAACCTGAACACTATCAGCTCTCATGTCTGAACCTGAACACTATCAGCTCTCACGTCTGAACCTGAACACTATCAGCTCTCATGTCTGAACCTGAACAGGCTGCATTCAGAAAAACACCTGATTCTGAAAATAACCCGTTTTAAATTCACGTTGTTGTCGTGTAATAATACTCGTGGGATATTGAGTGCATGTAAACAGCTGTTTACCCTTCCTGCTGTAGGTGTTGTTGGGCGCTCTGTCCAGCAGGCGGAGGCAGCGCTGTCGCAGAGGTTTGTCGTACGCGCCACAAACTCTGCTGTCGGAAAACAACGAACAGCTGAAGAAACCTGCTGAGTCTGTGAGGTCAGCGAGGGAGCACAGCTGCTCCGAGTCACAGCCTGAAACACACCTTTCATTCATCACGATCACTTTACAACACCTCGTGTTGATCTGTGCAGAGAGATACAGAGGAGGCTCTGGTATCAGTGTTATAATAATATTAGTTTTATTATGATATTTTTAGTTTATAATATTATTTTTACTATAAAAACTGTTTTATTTGTTATTATACTGTTAGTAGAATTAGACTCCAGTTTCAGACTGAAACATTCAGAGCTTATAAAGTCAACATTTGTTTCTATCTGACACATTCTGCTTCAGATCCTTTTCAGTTTATCCTCAAAAACATTTGCACTGACGAGTTTCATTAGAGATGATTTAATAAAAAAAGAGACTAATTACGTCATTAAATAAGTCGACAGATATTCAAAGCTTCATATATAAAAGTTTAAGGTTTCACACAATAAAGCAGTTTTCTGGTGAGTTGGATAGAAAAAGTGTAAAACCTTTCTCCACAAAGAAACTTGTAAAAGTTTGAACTCTTGTTTTCAGAGATGTTCTCACAACAAACACTAAAGAAAGTTTTAAACTGTTCGTGGACAAACTGCTACACAAGAGTGTGTCGCTCACGTGTGAGACACCAGAGCAGTGCCTGCTGGGAGTCGTAGTTCTGCTTGTTGAGCCAGAAGGAGAGCGTGGGGGGTTTCCTCTGAGGGTCCACGAGCACCTCGTCCTCCGACAGAGACTCAAACTTCAGCTGGACGGACGCTGGACACAAACACACAAAATCCAGATCTGTGAACTAGATGTGCAGCAGGGAGTATCTGAGCTCCTGGAAGTAATCTGATTACTAATAATCACAGTAATGCACGAGTAATAATAAACTACAATAATGGTTCAAATGTAAACAAAGTGCAGACGGAGGAAACTCACGGTTGATAGGAGGCTGGAGTTCTGCTGCTGCACAGGAAGCAGAAGAAGAAGAAGAAGAAGCTGCAGACACACAGAGACAGTCATGTGATTAAAGAAGCTTCAGACACGTTGTACCACCTCCAGCCTGCAGGGGTGGCAAACCCCCAAAGTGATGAATCATTGCATAATGTTGCCTTAACTTTACGTTAAAGCCTTTGCAGCTCACTTAATGCTACAGTTACCGTTAGCATTAAGCTAATGTCAAGGTGCAGCTGAGCTACGGGGCTAGCATCGAATTACAAGGACATAATAATACCAGTGTTCAGGAAAACGGCCTGGAAGCTGACGATGGACGCCTTGTAGTCCTTCTTGTTCTTACTGTCGGCCGGCAGAGACGAGTCGGCTGCACAGAAACACAGAATCAGAAAAACAGAAATACAGAATCAGAGAAACAGAAATATAGAATCAGAGAAACAGAGAAACATAGAAATACAGAATCAGAGAAACAGAATCAGAGAAACATAGAAATATAGAATCAGAGAAACATAGAAATACAGAATCAGAGAAACAGAAATACAGAATCAGAGAAACATAGAAATATAGAATCAGAGAAACAGAAATATAGAATCAGAGAAACAGAAATACAGAATCAGAGAAACATAGAAATACAGAATCAGAGAAACATAGACATATAGAATCAGAGAAACATAGAAATATAGAATCAGAGAAACAGAATCAGAGAAACATAGAAATATAGAATCAGAGAAACATAGAAATATAGAATCAGAGAAAAAGAAATATAGAATCAGAGAAACATAGAAATATAGAATCAGAGAAACAGAATCAGAGAAACATAGAAATATAGAATCAGAGAAACATAGAAATATAGAATCAGAGAAAAAGAAATATAGAATCAGAGAAACAGAAATACAGAAATACAGAATCAGAGAAACAGAAATACAGAAATACAGAATCAGAGAAACATAGAAATATAGAATCAGAGAAAAAGAAATATAGAATCAGAGAAACAGAAATACAGAATCAGAGAAACAGAAATACAGAATCAGAGAAACATAGAAATACAGAATCAGAGTAATATAGAAATACAGAATCAGAGAAATATAGAAATACAGAATCAGAGAAACAGAAATACAGAATCAGAGAAACAAAGAACCCCAATCTTCCCTTCTCCGGGCCACATCCTCCAGCTCTGACTGGGGGATCCTGAGGCGTTCCCAGTGAGGAGATATAATCTCTCCACCGAGTCCTGGGTCTTCCCCGGGGTCTCCTCCCAGCTGGACGTGCCTGGAACACCTCCCTAGGGAGGCGCCCAGGTGGCATCCTTACTAGATGCCCGAACCACCTCAACCGGCTCCTTTCAACGTAAAGGAGCAGCGGCTCTACTCCGAGTCTCTCCTGATGGCTGAGCTGCTCACCCTATCTCTAAGGGAGACGCCACCCATCTGAGAAAACCCATTTTGGCCGCTTGTACCCGTGATCTCGTTCTTTCGGTCATGACCCAGCCTTCATGACCATAGGTGAAGGTAGGAACGAAGATCGACCGGTATATTGAGAGCTTTGCCTTCTGGTTCAGCTCTCTTTTCGTCACAACTGTGCGGTAAAGTGACTGTAATACCGCCCCCGCTGCTCCGATTCTCCGGCCAATCTCTCGCTCCATCGTCCCCTCACTCGCGAACAAGACCGCGAGGTACTTGAACACCTTCACTTGGGGTAATGGCTCATTCCCTACCCGGAGTAGGCAATCCACCGGTTTCCTGCTGAGAGCCATGGCCTCAGATTTGGAGGTGCTGATCCTCATCCCAACCGCTGCACACTCGGCTGCTAACCGATCCAGTGACTGTTGAAGGTCACAGACCGATGATGCCATAAGGACCACATCATCTGCAAAGAGCAGAGATGAGATCCTCAGGTCACCGAACTGCAACCCCTCTCCTCCACGACTACGCCTCGATATCCTATCCATGATAGGTGATAAAGCGCAGCCCTGGCGGAGGCCAACATTCACGGGAAACGAGTCCGACTTACTGCCGAGTATCCGGACACAACTCTCGCTTTGGGCATACAGGGATTGGATGGCCCTCAAAAGTGACCCCCTCACCCCATACTCCCGCAGCACCTCCCACAGTATCACCCGGGGGACCCGGTCATACGCCTTCTCCAGATCCACAAAACACATGTAGACCGGATGGGCGTACTCCCAGGCCCCCTCCAGGATCCTTGCGAGAGTGAAGAGTTGGTCTGTTGTTCCACGACCAGGACGGAATCCGCATTGTTCCTCTTCCATCAGAGGTTCGACTACCGGCCGAACCCTCCTTTCCAGTACCTTGGAGTAGACTTTACCAGGGAGGCTGAGAAGTGTGATGCCCCTGTAGTTGGCACACACTCTCTGGTCCCCCTTTTTAAATAGGGGAACCACCACCCGGTCTGCCAACCCCTAGGCACTGTCCCAGACTTCCACGCAATGTTGACGAGGCGTGTCAACCAAGACAGCCCCTCAACACCCAAAGCCTTCAGCATTTCTGGACGGATCTCATCAACCCCTGCGGCTTTGCCACTGTGGAGTTGTTTGACTACCTCAGTAACTTCCATCAGGGAAATTGACGATGATCCCCCATCAGCTTTCAGCTCTGCCTCAACCATAGAGGGCGTGTTAGTCGGATTCAGGAGTTCCTCAAAGTGCTCCTTCCACCGCCCGATAACCTTCACAGTTGAAGTCAGCAGGGTCCCACCCTTGCTGTACACAGCTTGGATGGTTCCTTGCTTGACACAGAAATACAGAATCAGAGAAATATAGAAATACAGAATCAGAGAAATATAGAATCAGAGAAACAGAAATATAGAAACATAGAAATATAGAATCAGAGAAACATAGAATCAGAGAAACATAGAAATAAAGAATCAGAGAAACATAGAAATAAAGAATCAGAGAAACATAGAAATATAGAATCAGAGAAACATAGAAATATAGAAACATAGAAATATAGAAACATAGGAATAAAGAATCAGAGAAACATAGAAATATAGAAACATAGAAACATAGAAATAAAGAATCAGAGAAACATAGAAATAAAGAATCAGAGAAACATAGAAATATAGAAACATAGAAACATAGAAATATAGAATCAGAGAAACATAGAAATAAAGAATCAGAGAAACATAGAAATAAAGAATCAGAGAAACATAGAAATATAGAAACATAGAAACATATAAATATAGAATCAGAGAAACATAGAAATAAAGAATCAGAGAAACATAGAAATATAGAAACATAGAAACATAGAAATATAGAAATAAAGAAACATAGAAATACAGAATCAGAGAAACATAGAAATACAGAATCAGAGAAACAGAAATAAAGAATCAGAGAAACATAGAAATATAGAAACATAGAAACATAGAAATATAGAAATATAGAAATAAAGAAACATAGAAATACAGAATCAGAGAAACATAGAAATACAGAATCAGAGAAACATAGAAATATAGAAATATAGAAACATAGAAACATAGAAATATAGAAATAAAGAAATATAGAAACATAGAAACATAGAAATATAGAAATAAAGAAACATAGAAATACAGAATCAGAGAAACATAGAAATACAGAAACACAGAAACACAGAAACACAGAAACATGATTCAGAAGTTTGAGTCTCGTTGATGTTTACAGTAATTTAGTTTCTCACTGATGTTGAACGTTTGTCCTCCGAAGTCAAACAGGAAGCTCCTCTGCTGCTCGCTGTAGGTTAGCCCCGCCCCACAGACACGCCCAGCTGCTCCCCGACCAATCACGTCCCAGTCCTGGTCCCCGCACATCAGGACCGACGGAGCCCTCAGCCAACCACAGAGCAGAGAGCCTGGGGGGGGGGGGGGGGGGGGGGGGGGGGGGGGGTGAGGGGATCATTATTCATCCATTAAATCTACTATTTTATTTATTCATTCATTAACAATCACACACACTAATTCCTTCATGTACTCATTCAATATCTCATTCACTCACCTCTTACTCAGTGTGTTCAAGTTCACATTTCTCATTCACTCACTTCCTAATTTATTATTCATTCATCGCTCTCAGTGGGTCATGTCCAAGACCTGTGCTTTATTAATTCATTCACTCATTCAACCGTGTGTCTCCATGGTAACGAACCTCCCTCCAGGACGTTCTGGTTGAGGATGAATCCTTCGCAGCAGGCGTCGCGGCTGCAGCCGTCCTGACAGAAACGATGAGCGTCAGAGAGCGAAGTGCGTCTGAACACCTGAGTCCTGAACACACCTGAGACCGCCTTCCTCATCCTCATCCTCTCATAACTCCGGGAGGAAGACTCGGCAGCTGAAACATGCAGACACACGATGACGTCGATGAACGTGATAATGAAGTTATCTTCACTTTCTGGTGCAGCGTCATGTTTGTGTATTGTGGTCGGGTTGCCGTGGTTACAGTACCATTCTTTCTGATGACCAGCAGATCTGAAGCCCCGCCCCTTACTCTCAGAGAGCAGCTCAGCCAATCAAAGAGCTCGGCCTGAGGATTACCCAGAAACCCACGGGTCTGAGAGAATCAAATAAAACTTTAATCAACATTCATGAGTCACTGCAGAATTAATAATGATAATGATAATTCATTACGTTGATATATATTATTACACAACTCCATAATAAAGAATTATAATAGATTATAATCAATATTATTATTTCCTGTTAAAAGCTTTCTTTTGATCTAAATACTCCTCAACATGGAAACATACTATCAATGACTAATTATAAAAACTAAGTTTATAACAGAATTAAATAAATCCAAATTAAAAGCCAGATAAAAAGATGAATCACTTACCCACTACATTACCCATGAGCCTCAGCTGCTTTTGCGATAGTTAAGAACCAATCCAAAAACCGAGAGTGAACAGTGTGTGTGTGTGTGTGTGTGTGTACCTGCTGGGAAGTGTTGCAGTGTGTGTTCAGAGTGTGTGTGCTGTACAGTTCACACTGAGTCTGTCTGTTGAACAGTGCCACATGGTGGCAGGACGGCTCCGCTGCGCACGCTGAGAGAGACACACAGTCAACCAACACAGACCATACACATATTTAGTGTGTGTGTGTGAGTGTGTGTGCGTGCGTCACCTTTGACACAGGATGTGAGGTCAGAGGTCAGTGTTTGCAGGACTTCAGTGTCTTTAGCTCCAACAATCAGATCTGATCCAGGAACAGCCTGAAACCTGCCGAGAACTGCAACACACACACACACACACACACACACACACACACACACACACACACACACACACACACACACACACACACACAGGTTACAAAGTGGTGAACACAGAAGTATATCTAAACTGCTCTCTGATTGGCTGCTGAGCGTTCACCTGAGCACTCGTCATCAGTGAGAGGCTCGTCGCTGTCGGTCCACTCAAGCTCCGCCCGCTCTCTGCCGAAACACCTCCACCTGCCGGACAGGAAGTCAGGCTGCGCTGGCAGGAAGTCACCTCGCTGTGAACACCGAAGGCCCCGCCTCTGACACTCTGTCACACCTGACACACACACACACACACACACACACACTCATGTTACAGTTTTCTAGCATCACAGCTGCTCACACACGTGTTCTGATGGAGGACTCACATTGGTTGACCGATGAGGCTCCGGAAGGGGAGGAGCCTCTGGGACATTGGTTGCAGAAGTCCCGCCCCTCTTGGTCCTGATAGGCTCCCTGAGGACACAGCAGACACGCCCCCCCCCTGGAGAAACTCCCGGCAGGACAGACGACTGAAAACAGAGAAACTGAATCACAGACCAAACACGACGCCATGTTTCACTGTGAGCTCAGCGACATTAACCGACTTACGGCAGCCTTCAGCGTCGGCGTCCGGGCGGTAACCGCGGGAGCAGCCCAACATCGGGGTTGTCATGGAAACCAGTTTGGGTTCTGACGTAAGCGTGGACCGGATGTTACGCAGAAGCTCCCGGACGCCCTCCAGAAGTCTGGACCCGTTCAGAAACAGGTCTGATATAAAGAAAGTAAAACATATTAACGTAACGTATTTAAAGATGAAATACTGATAAAGTGTTGAACAACATTCACTCAAATCTAAACCTGTAAAATAATATATTTAATTTAACGGAATGACATCAAAATCTGATTATTGACAGAATAATTTTTATTAATAGGTAATATTCTAAGATGCTTATGAACATTATCGTGTGTTAATAAGACTATAAGTATTAACAACATCATAGACACATTTACTAATCTTCTTTTACATGTATTAAGATTAATACATTTATAATGTAATACATGAACCTTATTCCATCAAAGATAAACAGTTAACGCTTTATATTAAGGTCATGAGGGGCGGAGCTTGTTTTTGTCTCGTGACCCGTCAGATGTATCTTGTGACCCCTGAGGGGGACCCAAGCCTCATGTTGGGAACCACCGCAGTCTGCACGGTGCAAATAGTTTACCTGAAACTCATCTGATCGAAAGACTGAATTTATCTTAAATCACAGTTTTTTGGAGTCTGATGGACAGAGCTGTCTGAACTCACCGATGTCGTGCAGGTCGGGGAGGTCAGAGGTCGGGAGGTCAGACAGGTCGACCGTCCATCTGACGGTTAACGTCAGCGCGTCGCCGCCGTCACACTGCAGACGCACCGCTGAGTCGTCACACAGCGACACCAAGCGACCTGACACGGGAAGCTACACACACCAATAAATCAGGCACACACACACGGACACACACATGCACACACAGACACACACACACACACACACACACACACACACACAGACACACACACGCACACACACACTTCTGTAACTAATTAATCAGACGTTAATTAATTGACTCATTAATGTAAAGCAGGAAGTTAATGTTGTTGAGCTGCAGCTCATTCTGAATGAATAAATAAAGATTAATTTCATAATAGATTAATCTGATGGTTACTTTCTATTTTCTACTTAAGTCAAGTACAAGTACCTTCAAGGTGTACTACAGTGCAGCACTACAGTACAGCACTACAGCATAGTACCACAGTACAGTACAGCACTACACTACAGCACTACAGTACAGTACTATAGTACAGCACTACAGTATCACAGTACAGCACAACAGTACAGCACAACAGTACAGCACTACAGTACAGCACTACAGTACAGCACTACATTACAACACTACATTACAGCACTACAGTACACCACTACAGTACACCAGTACAGTACTACAGTACTACAGTACAGTACTACAGTACAGCACTACAGTACAGCAATACAGTACAACATTATAGTACAGCACTACAGTACAGCATTACAGTACAGCACTACAGTACAGCACTACAGTACAGTACTACAGTACAGTACTACAGTAAAGCACTACAGTACAGCACTACAGTACAATACTACAGTACAGCACTACAGTACAGTACTACAGTACAGCACTACAGTACAGCATTACAGTACAGCACTACAGTACAGTACTACAGTACAGCACTACAGTACAGTACTACAGTACAGCACTACAGTACAGCACTACATTACAGCATTACAGCACAGCATTACAGTACAGCACTACAGTACAGCACTACAGTACAGCACCACAGTACAGCACTACAGTACACCACTACAGTACAGTACTACAGTACTACAGTACTACAGTACTGCAGTACAGTACTACAGTACAGTATTACAGTACAGCACTACAGTACAGCACTACAGTACAACATTACAGTACAGTACTACAGTACAGCATTACAGTACAGCACTACAGTACAGCACTACAGTACAGTACTACAGTACAGCACTACAGTACAGCACTACAGTACAGCACTACAGTACAGCAGTACAGTACAGCACTACAGTGCAGCACTACAGTGCAGCATTACAGTACTACAGTACAACACTACAGTACAACATTACAGTACAGCACTACAGTACAGCACTACAGTACAACACTACAGTACAGCACTACAGTAAAGTACTACAATACAGCACTACAGTACAACATTACAGTACAGCACTACAGTACAGTACTACAGTACAGCACTACAGTACAGCACTACAGTACAGCACTACAGTACAACATTACAGTACAGCACTACAGTACAGCACTACAGTACAGCACTACAGTACAGCACTACAGTACAACATTACAGTACAGCACTCCAGTACAGCACTACATTACAACACTACAGTACAGCACTACAGTACACCACTACAGTACAGCACTACAGTACAGCACTACATTACAACACTACATTACAGCACTACATTACAGCACAACAGTACAGCACAACAGTACAGCACTACAGTACAGCACTACAGTACAGCACTACATTACAACACTACATTACAGCACTACAGTACACCACTACAGTACACCACTACAGTACAGTACTACAGTACTACAGTACAGTACTACAGTACAGCACTACAGTACAGCAATACAGTACAACATTATAGTACAGCACTACAGTACAGCATTACAGTACAGCACTACAGTACAGCACTACAGTACAGTACTACAGTACAGTACTACAGTAAAGCACTACAGTACAGCACTACAGTACAATACTACAGTACAGCACTACAGTACAGTACTACAGTACAGCACTACAGTACAGCATTACAGTACAGCACTACAGTACAGTACTACAGTACAGCACTACAGTACAGTACTACAGTACAGCACTACAGTACAGCACTACATTACAGCATTACAGCACAGCATTACAGTACAGCACTACAGTACAGCACTACAGTACAGCACTACAGTACAGCACCACAGTACAGCACTACAGTACACCACTACAGTACAGTACTACAGTACTACAGTACTACAGTACTGCAGTACAGTACTACAGTACAGTATTACAGTACAGCACTACAGTACAGCACTACAGTACAACATTACAGTACAGTACTACAGTACAGCATTACAGTACAGCACTACAGTACAGCACTACAGTACAGTACTACAGTACAGCACTACAGTACAGCACTACAGTACAGTACTACAGTACAACATTACAGTACAGCACTACAGTACAGCACTACAGTACAGCACTACAGTACAGCAGTACAGTACAGCACTACAGTGCAGCACTACAGTGCAGCATTACAGTACTACAGTACAACACTACAGTACAACATTACAGTACAGCACTACAGTACAGCACTACAGTACAACACTACAGTACAGCACTACAGTACAGTACTACAATACAGCACTACAGTACAACATTACAGTACAACATTACAGTACAGCACTACAGTACAGCATTACAGTACAGTACTACAGTACAGCACTACAGTACAACACTACAGTACAGCACTACAGTACAGCATTACAGTACAGTACTACAGTACAGCACTACAGTACAGTACTACAGTACAGCACTAGTACAGTACAGCACTACAGTACAGCACTACAGTACAGCATTACAGTACAGTACTACAGTACAGCACTACAGTACAGTACTACAGTACAGCACTAGTACAGTACAGCACTACAGTACAGCACTACAGTACAGCATTACAGTACAGTACTACAGTACAGCACTACAGTACAGTACTACAGTACATCACTAGTACAGTACAGCACTACAGTACAGCACTACAGTACAGCATTACAGTACAGTACTACAGTACAGCACTACAGTACAACACTACAGTACAGCACTACAGTACAGTACTACAGTACAGCACTACAGTACATCACTACAGTACAACACTACAGTACAACATTACAGTACAGCACTACAGTACAGTACTACAGTACAGCACTACAGTACAGCACTACAGTACAGCACTACAGTACAACATTACAGTACAGCACTACAGTACAGCACTACAGTACAGCACTATAGTACAGCACTACAGTACAACATTACAGTACAGCACTCCAGTACAGCACTACATTACAACACTACAGTACAGCACTACAGTACACCACTACAGTACAGTACTACAGTACAGTACTACAGTACAGCACTACAGTACAGCACTACAGTACAGTACTACAGTACAACATTACAGTACAGCACTACAGCACAGCACTACAGTACAGCACTACAGTACAGCAGTACAGTACAGCACTACAGTGCAGCACTACAGTGCAGCATTACAGTACTACAGTACAACACTACAGTACAACATTACAGTACAGCACTACAGTACAGCACTACAGTACAACACTACAGTACAGCACTACAGTACAGTACTACAATACAGCACTACAGTACAACATTACAGTACAACATTACAGTACAGCACTACAGTACAGCATTACAGTACAGTACTACAGTACAGCACTACAGTACAGCATTACAGTACAGTACTACAGTACATCACTACAGTACAGTACTACAGTACAGCACTAGTACAGTACAGCACTACAGTACAGCACTACAGTACAGCATTACAGTACAGTACTACAGTACAGCACTACAGTACAGTACTACAGTACATCACTAGTACAGTACAGCACTACAGTACAGCACTACAGTACAGCATTACAGTACAGTACTACAGTACAGCACTACAGTACAACACTACAGTACAGCACTACAGTACAGTACTACAGTACAGCACTACAGTACATCACTACAGTACAACACTACAGTACAACATTACAGTACAGCACTACAGTACAGTACTACAGTACAGCACTACAGTACAGCACTACAGTACAACACTACAGTACAGCACTACCATACAGCACTACAGTACAGTACTACAGTACAGCACTACAGTACAACATTACAATACAGCACTACAGTACATCACTACAGTACAGCACTACAGTACAGCACTACAGTACAGCACTACAGTACAGCACAACAGTACAACATTACAGTACAGCACTACAGTACAGCACTACAGTACAGCACAACAGTACAACATTACAGTACAGCACTACAGTACAGCACTACAGTACAGTACAACAGTACAACATTACAGTACAGCACTACAGTACAGCACTACAGTACAGCACTACAGTACAGCACTACAGTACAGCATTACAGTACAGCACTACAGTACAGCACTGGTCTGTAGGTATAGTACAGTAAAACTATTATTTAATGAATCTTGTCATTATTTATCAAATGTTCTGCTTTTTAAATGTTAATAAACTGAATCTTTTTGAAGTCGTCGCCCTGAGAATTATTTTCTGATGTTTCATGAACTTAACAATTAAAGTAATGAACAAAGTCCAACATCTGAAGTTTCTGTTGTTTCTCTTTATAAACTCTGGTTTTATTCAGCTGTAGATGTAAGTGTTTGAACCCTCACACACACATTCATGTTTAAAGTGTTTAAACACTTGTTGTCCTCAGTGTCAGGTGAGCTCACCTGTGCAGAGCAGAGCCCCCTGCTGGTCATAGTGCTGAACAACAGAGACTGTAAACTGCTGATCTGAGAGCAGGACGACGGCAACGACCAGAGCTGAGAGGACGACACGGACTGGAGAGGCTGAGAGACTACACACACACACACACACACACACACACACACACACACACACACACACAGTCATTTATTATTGATGAATGATTTATGGAATGATCAGTATGAATGTTGTGGGCTGATCTAAAGTCAGTGCCGCTCTTACTCTGACAGGCTCCACTCAGCGGTTTGTTTCCCGCCCATCGCCGACTCTCAGTGTCGCACAGGAAGCTGCCGACAGGAAGTGAGATCTGGTAACCGCGGTGACAGATGAGGTCACAGCTCTGGCGACCGTCAGCTGCCAGAAGGCACACCAGTGCACCATGGGTAACGGGGGAGTCGGGACAGAGAGGACCTGGAGAGGAGAACAACAACCAATCAGCAGCGTCCTCCGAGCTGAAGGTCAACCGTATCAAACCGCATATTAATGAGGGACAGAGGGCAGATTTTCAAAATAAAGCTAATACTGAGGGACAGAGGGCAGGTTTTCAAAATAGGGGGGGGGGGGGGTTTGCACTCACGGTTACATGATGGTGTTCGCCCCGTCTGTCGAGGCGTTCTCGTATCGCCCACTTCCAACCCGTCCTCAGAGACACACCAACAGGAAGTGACATCACACTGCAGTGGGATGAAGGAGCCATCGGGGCGACACTGGAAACCCTGCAGCTCACACCAGCTGGGACCTGAACGCACCACACACACAGTTCTACTAGTTAACAGACTGAACACATCACTGACAGCAGTGTGTGTGTGTGTGTGTGTGTGTGTGTGTGTGTGTGTGTGTTGGTGTGTGTGGTTGTGTACATGTCAGCTGTCCTGCGGCGCTCGGTGTTGCCGTCTGTATCGTCTCTCCAGTCCGAGGGTTCACACACCAAGCCTGCAGCGCCTCCTTCTGCAGCAACACAGAGGAAACCACCGTCCTGCAACACATTTATATTATCTATATCATTTAAATTATTATATTTATATGATCTATTTATTTAGGAGTATAGAGAGAGTATATGGATAGGAAGATATTAGTTAGAGGAGCTAAGGAGGTAGAATTATGATCTAGAATTAGGGAGATGATCTATATTAGTGTATGATATATAGGTAGAGTATGCCATATTAGTTAATTATCTAGATATGGATATTAGATATCTATAGTTATTATATTATATAATTATTAGATGAAATTAGAGATAGGTAAGTATATAAGGATAGATTAGTAATATTGAGAGTATATATATGATTTATATTATTTATAATTTTTATATGATCTAATTATTATTGATAGATATCTATATTTATATTATCTATATTATTATATTATTTATATAGATCTATATACTTATATTATCTATATTATTTATATTATCTATATTATTTATATTATCCATATTAATTTATATTATCCATATTATTCATATTATCGATATTATTATATATTATCTATAATTAATTTATATTATTTAAATTATTTAATATTATTTATAATTAATCCTATATTATTATATTATCTATATGATTTATATTATTTATATTAATCTATATTATTGATATTATTTAAAATTATTTATATTATCTGATTATTTATATATTATCTATATTTATTATAGTGTGTGTGTGTGTGTGTGTGTGTGTGGGTGTGTGTGTGTGTGTGTGTGTGTGGTGTGTGTGTGTGTGTGTGCGTGTGTGCGTCTGTGTGTGTGTGTGTGTGTGTGTGTGTTTGTGTGTGCGCGTGTGTTCGTACCTCCTCACACTCCGGTTGGTAAGCGGTGGTGAGGTCAGATCCTTTCATCCAACCAGAGAGCAGAGAGTGAGCCTGAGCTCTTTGACAGCGAGTCAGACCTGCAGGACACACACACACACACAGATGCACACACACACACGCACACGCACACGCACACACACGCACACACACACACACACACACAATCATTTCATCAGTACTTTTATTGTGATTTTATTGGGACTATTTTCAGCCGTGGATTTATCCACATTTGCTGCTCTAGTCAGTGTTTGTGGCAGCAGGACGATGTGTGTGTACAGTGTGTACAGTGTGTACAGTGTGTGTGTTCTCTCACATCTGGGCAGGTGGAGTGAGCGGCTGGTCAGAGAGTCAGGGATGTATTCTCCATCTTCATCAACACACCAGCACTGACCTGAACACACACACACACACACACACAGTGATGAAGACTTACAGACAAAATCCCAAATAAAACACGTGTGTGTGTGTGTGTGTGTGTGTGTGTGTGTGTGTGTGTGTGTGTGTGTGTGTGTGTGTGTGTGTGTGTGTGTGTGACCTGTGCTGTGGTAACACTGTGTGTGCAGCCAGTGTCCGTCAGAGTCACACTGTGGAGTGAACGGCCGGTGTGAGCGACTGTGAGGAGGCTGCATCTGGAGAACTGAACAACAACAACAGTAACTAAGTAACTGTACTGAAGTACACATTAAGTTACTACTTAACTTGAGTATTTCAATTTCCTGCTTTAGTTACTTTGTATTAATAAACATTAATAATACAAAATATAATCAACTAATAATTTATCATGTTAAATATGTTTTACATTACATTACAGGTAATTGAGCAGACTAACAGTCTCCCTGGAGCAGCTCAGGGTTAAGTGCCTTGCTCAGGGGCACAATGTAAACAAAAAAGTTTTATTATAGTTTAATAAAAAAACACCATGCAAATGTAACAATTACTTCAGAGGCAGCACACGCACACACACACACACACACACACACACACACACACACACACACACACACACACACACACACACACACACACACACACACACATTTCTATGGTATTTAAAAACATTCATATTATTTCTCACTGGAGAAAGCAGCCAATCGGAGGGCAGCTTTGGAGCGGCTCAGCAGCCTATCAGAGATCTGCAGCTCCTCCTCTGATTGGCTGAGCAGGAGATCGTCCGGAGTCAGACGCAGGACGTCGGTCAGCAGGAGTCCCAGCGGGGAGGGGGAGGAGTCAGAGAGGGCGGTGACGCTCTTCACTACCTGTTTGAACACTTTGACCTTATCCAGCACGAGAGAGCAGCGACCTGCAAGTTAGCATCCAACTGGTTAGTGTCGCTAACAGGTTAGCATCCAGCTCTCATTACTTTAATGAGGAGTTATATTGTCACAAGACGGCTCTGGAACAAAGCGTATAATTACAGCGCTGGGGGAGGGGGTTAATATTTGTACATTTACGAGAGAAAAACTCAAATATTTTGGAGATTAAATTTGTAAATTTGTCATAAATTTTGAGAGGAAAAACTGAAAGTCACAAATATTTGAGTAAATGTACAATTTAAATCTCACAGAATATTCAAATTTTATTCTCATAACTTTTGAGTTTTCTTTGTTTATTTATGATTTTACACTTTTAGAGAATATTTAAGTTTCTTTCTTGTAAATCACAGACTTTGCCCGAAGCTTAAATCAGACATTCCTGCACTTCAGTCTCTTAAACCTTCATGTTCAACAGACGAGAGTTTGTTTTCTGACCTGCAGAGGACGGAAGCTTCTGTGTCGTCGTCTCTGCACCTGAAACACAACAATAATGTTTGTGAGTCCAGATGAAGACATGTTTCCTCAGGTGGAGCTTCAGGGGAACGTGTTACAGGTGCATCTTGCTTTCATCTACGTAACATTGCAAAAATAAGAAACATCCTGTCTCAAAATGATGCAGAAAAACTAGTCCATGCATTTGTTACTTCAAGGCTGGATTACTGCAACTCATTGTTATCAGGTTGTCCCAAAAAGTCTCTTAAGACTCTTCAGTTGATCCAAAATGCAGCGGCACGTGTATTGACAAGAACAAGGAAACGGGATCATATTACTCCTGTATTAGCTGCTCTGCACTGGCTCCCGGTAAAATACAGAATAGAATTCAAAATCCTTCTCCTGACTTACAAAGCAATTAATGGTCAGGCTCCAGCATATCTTAAAGATCTCATAGTACCTTATAAACCAACTAGAGCATTACGCTCCCAGACTGCAGGGTTACTTGTGGTTCCTAGAGTCTCTAAGAGTACAATGGGAGCCAGAGCCTTCAGCTATCAAGCTCCTCTCCAGTGGAACCAGCTTCCAGTTTGTGTTCGGGAGGCAGACACACTCTCCACATTTAAGAGCAGGCTAAAGACTTTCCTTTTTGATAAAGCTTATAGTTAGGGCTGGCTCAGGTTTGCCCTGGATCAGCCCCTAGTTACGCTGCTATAGGCTTAGACTGCCGGGGGACACCTCCCTGCTCTCTTCCTTCTCTTCCTCTCTCCTCACCTCCCTCTCTTCTTCTCCCTCTCTACCTGTATACATTTATGTAAATGTATGTTACTAATTCATCATCCGGGGTATCATCCCCGGAGTGTCTGTCTCTCATGTGGCAGGTTGCCACTGATAAAGTTTACGTCAGGATCATGAATCGTGACAGCGCCTGCTGCCCTGGTCCTGCTGGACACCGGGAAGCCTTTTTGACATTTTCCTGGATTCATCCAAACTTTATCTTTTTCATTTCTGTCAAATGTTGTATTTGTACTATGTTGTTTATCCTGTACACACGACATCTACTGCACGTCCTGGGAGAGGGATCCCTCCTCAGTTGCTCTCCCTGAGGTTTCTAACATTTTTCCCCTTTTAATTATGGGGTTTCTTTTAGGAAGTTTTTCCTTGTGCGATGCGAGGGTCTAAGGACAGAGGGTCTAAAGACAGAGGGTCTAAGGACAGAGGGTCTAAAGACAGAGGGTCTAAGAACAGAGGGTCTGAGGACAGAGGGTGTAAGGACAGAGGGTCTACGGACAGAGGGTCTAAGGACAGAGGGTCTAAGAACAGAGGGTCTAAGGACAGAGGGTCTAAGGACAGAGGGTCTAAGAACAGAGGGTCTAAGGACAGAGGGTCTGAGGACAGAGGGTCTAAGAACAGAGGGTGTAAGGACAGAGGGTCTAAGGACAGAGGGTCTAAGGACAGAGGGTGTAAGGACAGAGGGTCTAAGGACAGAGGGTGTCGTAACCTGTACAGTCTGTAAAGCACACTGAGACAAATGTATAATTTGTGATATTGGGCAATACAAATAAATTTGATTTGATTTGATGAACGTTCTGTAGTGAACGTTTGCTTTTCCACTTTGTACTTCAACTGCTGCTCACAGGTGAACTAACGAGTTTATAATGAACAACATTTATAAAATAAACAAAGAAAGGAAGTGAAGTCTTGTCCGTGGGACATCTTACAGGTGACAGCGCTCCCTACTGGAACGCTCATCTTCCTCCCCTCAGCGTCCACACAGAAGCAGAGAGATCCGGCGCACTGCAGCGGCAGGAAGTCTCCGTCCTCAGAGCACGCCGGGACGCTCATCTCAGCGCCGGGGGCCATGTTTACGTTCGTCTTCAGCGCCATTGCTAGTTCTCTCTCACAGCGGGACAGACATCGAGATCGACCTCCGGCGGTACGTGACCCCACCACCTCCCGACCCTGAGAGTCAACGCACCAACACGCCCCGCCCAGACACTGAAGCTCCTGGAAGCCACCGCTGGGCGTGCAGCGCGGGACAAAGATGGCCGCTGCGTCTCCGGAGCAGGAACGCAGAAGAGGAGTCAGAACCTGGAAAACAAGAAGTTCAGTGTCAGCCACGATGAGAAGCAGAAGCTCTGCAGCTCAAACATCACGTGTCGCAGGATGTGCGTCTGACCTCCTGCAGAGACTGTGAGCTGCTGCCCCTCAGTGTGTGTTGGAGCGCAAAGAGGAAGGCGGGCTCCTCCAGAGCTCTGCTGACAGACTGGACCATCTCCCGGTTCTTCTGGAGGCCGACGCTCTGAGAGGACAGCCGGTCCGGCCCGAGTGCTCCTTGAGCCCCCACCGCCCCGCTGAAGTTAAATGAAGCGGCGTTCTTCAGGAACTCCCCTCCGAACAGGTTCTCCTGCAGGCGAAGAGGGCTGGAACTAGCCAGAGACTGCAGAGCCTCGCTCGCCGAGGGGAAGAGGCCATCGAGGACTTCCACCACGTGAGACAGGAAGGAGGCGGAGTCCGTCTCCACCGGCAGGAGCTCCCTGAGAGGCCGCAGGAGGGACAGACAGGTGGCCGAAGATCTGGCAGACGCGACCTGGAAAGAAGGATCAACAGGACCGGAGAAGAGCCGGGACAGAGCCAGACGACGCTGAGAGGGACAATCCGCAAGACCAGGACCTGGAGGGTGGGGGGGGAGAGACAGGAAGAGAGGAGACAAGAGGAGAGGAGACGAGAAGAGACAGGAAGAGAGGAGACAAGAAGAGAGGAGACGAGAAGAGACAGGAAGAGAGGAGACGAGAAGAGAGGAGACGAGAAGAGACAGGAAGAGAGGAGACAAGAAGAGAGGAGACAAGAAGAGAGGAGACAAGAAGAGAGGAGACAAGAAGAGAGGAGACGAGAAGAGACAGGAAGAGAGGAGACAAGAAGAGAGGAGACAAGAGGAGAGGAGACGAGAAGAGAGGAGACGAGAAGAGAGGAGACAGGAAGAGAGGAGACAAGAGGAGAGGAGAGGAGAAGAGAGGAGACAGGAAGAGAGGAGACAAGAGGAGAGGAGAAGAGAGGAGACAGGAAGAGAGGAGACAAGAGGAGACGAAAGGAGAAGAGAGGAGACGAGAAGAGAGGAGACGAGAAGAGACAGGAAGAGAGGAGACAAGAAGAGAGGAGACAAGAAGAGAGGAGACAGGAAGAGAGGAGATGAGAAGAGAGGAGACAGGAAGAGAGGAGACAAGAGGAGAGGAGACAAGAAGAGAGGAGACAGGAAGAGAGGAGATGAGAAGAGAGGAGACAGGAAGAGAGGAGACGAGAGGAGAAGACGAGAGGAGAAGAGAGGAGACGAGAAGAGACAGGAAGAGAGGAGACAAGAAGAGAGGAGAAAAGAGGAGAGGAGACGAGAAGAGAGGAGAGGAGACGAGAAGAGAGGAGAAGAGACGAGAAGAGAGGAGACAGGAAGAGAGGAGACAAGAGGAGAGGAGACGAGAGGAAAAGAGAGGAGACAAGAAGAGACAGGAAGAGAGGAGACAAGAAGAGAGGAGAAAAGAGGAGAGGAGACGAGAAGAGAGGAGAGGAGACGAGAAGAGAGAGGAGAGGAGACGAGAAGAGAGGAGACAGGAAGAGAGGTGACAAGAGGAGAGGAGACGAGAGGAGAAGAGAGGAGACAAGAAGAGA
>NW_021166947.1:25000-27500 GCF_900634415.1 Cottoperca gobio | reverse complement strand
AGTAGTAGTTGTAGTATCAGTAGTACTATCAGTAGTAGTAGTAATAGTAGTAGTAGTAGTAGTAGTAGTATCAGTAGTACTATCAGTAGTAGTAGTAGTAGTAGTAGTAGTAGTATCAGTAGTACTATCAGTAGTAGTAGTAGTAGTAGTAGTAGTAGTAGTATCAGCAGTATCAGTAGTAGTAGTAGTAGTAGTATCAGTAGTATCAGTAGTAGTAGTAGTAGTAGTAGTAGTAGTAGTAGTAGTAGTAGTATCAGTAGTAGTAGTAGTAGTAGTAGTAGTATCAGTAGTATCAGTAGTAGTAGTAGTATCAGTAGTATCAGTAGTAGTAGTAGTAGTAGTAGTAGTAGTAGTAGTAGTATCAGTAGTATCAGTAGTAGTAGTAGTAGTAGTAGTAGTAGTAGTCGTATCAGTAGTAGTATCAGCAGTATTTGTACGTACAGCGCTCAGGTGTTCCGGCCTGTCTGGTCCCGTAGAGCTCCATGCCCAGCTGATCCACACACCAGCACTGCCCCCTGCTGGAGTCGCACTGAACTGCGTCAAATAGTCCAGAAGGAGAACAGTGCAGGAAGGACTGCAGCTGGCAGGGAGACGCACCTGCAGACAGACAGGTGGAGAGACAGACAGGTGGAGAGACAGACAGGTGGAGAGTTAAGGGGATCCCTTAACATCCCTGATCATTAATAATGTTAAAGTGTTGTTGTGTTTCTCACAGTGAGGAGCAGAGCTGTTGGTTCGAGTCCCAACGACCTCCTGACCTTCACCATCAACACACCAACACTCGTGACCCCGCCCACTGCACTGCACAGATCTACACACACACACACACACACACACACACACACACACACACACACACACACACACACACACACACACACACTTGAAACACTTGAGAACTTGAAAATAAATATAATGACGGCATGTCATTTGCTTAAATGTACCGACGCAAATGCATATATCTACCTGAACCTGCCATCGTGTGTGCAGCGAGGGACGTCACCTTGTTGCTCGGCAACAGCCACGCCCCTTAGCAACTCACATTGGCTCAAAGTCTCCGGGTCCAGCTGATACTCTGGACAACAATAACAAACAGTGACGTCATCAGTAAACAGTGACATCATCAGTAAACAGTGACGTCATCAGAAAACAGTGACATCATGAGTAAACAGCAGACAGCTGCAGGAAGGAGTCCTAAAACCTTGACTGTCAGCATTTTATCACTTCCTGTCCGTCATCTGGAAGGTTTTTTTACGCGTTGTTGTTCAGAAGTCTGAAATAAGTTCTGTGTTTAACACACGCTGAATAGATTTTAACGTTTTGTTCTACGACATAAAACACGTCAGTAAATCCCCTTTTGAAGCTTCTACGTGTCTTAATAACGTTGGCTGCTAACACGTGTCTCACTGTGTCTCACTGTGTCTACATGTGTGTCACTGTGTCTCACTGTGTGTCACTGTGTCTCACTGAGTCTCACTGTGTCTCACTGTGTCTACACGTGTCTCACTGTGTCTACACGTGTCTCACTGTGTCTCACTGTGTCTACATGTGTCTACATGTGTCTCACTGTGTCTCACTGTGTCTCACTGAGTCTCACTGTGTCTCACTGAGTCTCACTGTGTCTCACTGTGTCTACACATGTCTCACTGTGTCTCACTGTGTCGCACTGTGTCTACACGTGTCTCACTGTGTCTCACTGAGTCTCACTGTGTCTCACTGTGTCTCACTGTGTCTCACTGTGTCTACACATTTCTCACTGTGTCTGCACGTGTCTCACTGTGTCTCACTGAGTCTCACTGTGTCTACACGTGTCTCACTGTGTCTCACGGTGTCTACATGTGTCTCACTGAGTCTCACTGTGTCTCACTGTGTCTACACGTGTCTCACTGCGTCTACACGTGTCTCACTGTGTCTCACTGTGTCTACCTGTGTCTCACTGAGTCTCACTGTGTCTCACTGTGTCTACACGTGTCTCACTGTGTCTCACTGTGTCTACCTGTGTCTCACTGAGTCTCACTGTGTCTCACTGTGTCTACACGTGTCTCACTGCGTCTACACGTGTCTCACTGTGTCTCACTGTGTCTACACGTGTCTCACTGTGTCTCACTGTGTCTCACTGAGTCTCACTGTGTCTCACTGTGTCTCACTGTGTCTCACTGTGTCTACACATGTCTCACTGTGTCTGCACGTGTCTCACTGTGTCTCACTGAGTCTCACTGTGTCTACACGTGTCTCACTGTGTCTCACTGTGTCTCACTGTTTCTACACGTGTCTCACTGTGTCTCACTGTGTCTCACTGTGTCTCACTGTGTCCACATATGTCTCACTGTGTCTCACTGTTTCTCACTGAGTCTCACTGTGTCTCACTGTGTCTACACATGTCTCACTGTGTCTACACGTGTCTCACTGTGTCTCACTGTATCTCACTGACACTCACTGTGTCTACACGTGTCTCACTGTATCTACACGTGTCTCACTGTGTCTCACTGTATCTCACTGA
>NW_021166947.1:0-15000 GCF_900634415.1 Cottoperca gobio | reverse complement strand
GCAGAAGTTATGTAAATAAATGTAATGATATTCTATTTGCTTTAAAGCTGCGATGACGTCACCTCCAGAAGTCTCGTGGTTCTGATCATTTCTAAACATCTTCCAACAGCTGCCGCTTTTAGAACGGATTTAAAGCATCGATTATATTCATGATGGCGGCGCGTCCTCGCTGTGGAGAACCACGACTGAGAACACCATTAGAACGAGTAAAAAAATGGACGCCAGGTCTGAAGCACCGCCTCCTGCCGTCCCCTTAAAGGAACAGTGTGTAAAAATTAAAACGTGTGAACATAGAAACTTATTCTCCCGTGTTGAGTCTCTCCGCCTCCGACGCCACCGGGCCGCCGTTACTGGACTCTGGATTTGCGTTTTTCTTAAAGGGGTGGCCGCGAGTTTTCACGAACCAGCCGAGGTCGATGACGAACGCCAACGTCGCCAAGAAGCCGAACGCCTTCGGGACGAGAGGAAAAAACAAACATCTCAGAGTTTACTTTGATCATCAAGAAGAAAAGACGAGGGGGAGGTAGGAAAGGAAATGAGGTAGGGTAGGAAAGGAGGAGCTAGAGAAGGATGGAAGGAGGAGTAAAAGGAAAGGAAAGGAGGGAGGAGGTAGAGAAGGAAAGGAAAGGAGGGAGGAGGTAGAGAAGGAAAGGAAAGGAGGGAGGAGGGAGAGAAGGAAAGGAAAGGAAAGGAGGAGGGAGAGAAGGAAAGGAAAGGAGGAGGGAGAGAAGGAAAGGAAAAGGAGGAAGAGAAGGAGGAGGTAGGAAAGGAAATGAGGAGCTAGAGAAGGAGATGAAAGGAGGAGGTAGAGAAGGAAAGGAAAGGAGGAGGTACAGAAGGAAAGGAGGAAACATCTCCAACAGGAGGTAGAAAAGGATGGAAGGAGGTAGGGAAGGAAAGGAAAGGAGGAGGTAGAGAAGGACATCAGTGTGTGTATTTCTCACCACAGCACATTTCTCCACAGTCGTGTTGCTGTTTGTCTGCAACAAAAACGATGGAGGCGACGAAGAACAGCACAGCGATTAATGCGGTGTACACAAAGTCCTGCAAGAAAACAAAGAAGACAATGAAGAAGAAGAAGAAGAAGAAGAAGAAGAAGAAGAAGAGCAACAGCAGCATTTTTCACTTTCTAAAGTGAATATGAAGCTACAGCCAGTAGCTGGTTAGCCTAGCTTAGCATAAAGACTGGAAACGGCTAGCATGGCGCCGTCCAAAGAAACTAAATCTTCCTCCAGCTCTTCTAGATCTCTACGATTAAATACATTAAATTTTTATGATGCGTTCAGGGCCATAAGAAAACCTTTGTTCAGTTGTACGGCCTATACCACAGTGACTTCTTCTTCTCTGATATATTTTAAATTGTTGGTGGTCAGAGGAGGTTAAAGTGTGAAATATTAATGAGGGAATTTGATCAATAAACCAGAAAGTACCCATGATCACTAAACCTCTTTTTATTAGTAAATAATAATATATTTATTAAAAATAATATTGTGATTTTTAGACCTTAAACTGCCACTGATAATATAATAGCTTACAACACAAGTACATCCTGTCAAAGAGCAATACATGTAATTCTTAAGAATATTCAGACATCAGAAGTGAACCACACAACCAAAACAAAACGGACTCTCGGGCTCCGTTCCAAATGTCAAGAGAATAAATCTGAAGATTTTATAGTTTTATACTATAGTCATAGTTAGTGCCTTTGTTAACAAAAAATGCAAAGTAACACATTAGTGCATTTGGAGTTATTCTTCCAAACTTTATGCATTTGTTTGTATTTTGATGCAAATACTTTAATTCAATTAACATTTTGAAGTCAAGTTTATTTCTATAGAACATTTTACACAACTATTCAATATGCCTAAAAATATAATTTAAATTATAATAAATAGTTTACCAGCTTTTACCACACGAAAATTACCGGTATTTCTACTTTTCCTAAAGTAAAATATCTGAATACTGCTGGTCTGTTCCTATTTTCTTTATTTTTAATGCTCTATATTTTGTTATTATGCATTATGTATTTTAATATGTATTCTGACTCTCGCCGGTAGGGGGCAGCACAACACCTCGCAACGTACAACCTGCCGGAAATCCATTCGTAGAAGAAGACGGGATGCTGCCAGCGTCACTGCGCATCCTGTTTACATTTAAAACAACGTGTTTTCTGCTACAGTCGCACTTCTTCACATTCCGTCTACTGTCGTGTGTTCGGCGCGGGTCCGATGCCGTGGAGGTGTTGTGTTCCCGGGTGTAAAGGCTACGACGAGGCGAAGTCTATGGGGGTTATTTTCCACGGTTTACCGACGAGGGACCCGCAGCGCTGCACAACATGGCTGCAGGCGATACGGAACCCCCGGTACGACCCGGACAACACGCCGGTGTCTAAATATAGCGGCGTGCGCGTGTGCAGCCTGCATTTCCAACCCGAGGACTACGAGGAGGACTTCCGGGCGAAGATCCTGAACATCACGCCCAAGCCGGTGCTGAAGAGCGGCGCTGTCCCGTCAGTGTTCCCCGGGAGAGAGCGCGGTGAGCCGGGCAGCACCGACACGTGTCCGCCGGCTCCGAAGAGAAGCAGACCGCCGGTAGAGTATCACACAGTATATATACTATATATATACTATATATACATATATAGTATATATACTATATATATATAGATATATATATACACTATATATATATAGATATATATATATATATATATATATATATATATATATATATATATATATATATATATATATATATATAGATATATAGATATATATATATAGATATAGATATATATATATATATATATATATATAATATACTTCAGTAAAAGTAGTGATACCACAATTAAAAAATACTCGCATTAAAGTATTAGCGTCAACATAAAGTCACGCATAATAATTAATTAATCACTTTAATGTAGCAGCTGCTGGGTAGTTTACTCTATTACAACCAGTCATGTTGCATTCATACTTTAAATCTGTAAAGCAACTCATTATAAAGTCCCTCACAATGACACCTACAGTACTTCAATATACTGATAAATACATAAATGTGAGAAATTATTCTGTTTCTTCTCAAGACTCATGAAAGTAAACATTAAGACACTTATGTTAATGAGTTTAAAATCAAAGTCGTCTCCGTTGAGTTGGACCATCAGAGGCGAAAGTATAAAGTATCGCAGTATTATGTTTTGTGATTTTGAGCAGCTAATAATAATAATAATTTGTAAGCCACTTTTCATTTGAATAAACAAACATTAGCTGCTGGTAGCTAACGTTAGTGGCTCGAGGTTCCGTAGAGCAGGGGTCTCCATCCACCGGGCCGCACGGATTTATTTGTTGTGTGTTTATTTTAAACATCATGTTTACATTGTCTGCAGGGTATTTTATTTTGAAAGATGACTGGCCCTATAGGTAGTGTGCAAACACGTGACAAAACTGTGTGACGTATGCGTGCGACGCCATTTTGGATGAATAACAAATCAACAATGGCGTCTAAAGCGAACAACAACAACTCCGACTTCTTCAAAGTATGTTGACTCTCTGGATCCTCTGCAAAGGCAACATTCAGAGGAAAAGTCCAAATGTGCGGCCGTGACCCGTACACGCTGAAGCCGTCGGATTATATTGAGGATTTAGATTCATTACCGCCGATTGAATATCCGGATATTGTGAACTACCTTGTGCTACAAACGTCGTGGGCAACCAACGCACACATGAAGACGTATAAGAGCTTAGATGCTTCTAATGTCTTTGTTTCTGGCTGGGTTGGTAGTCTTCTTACCAAACCACTGAAAGATGACAGGGTGCTCGTCCATGCCCGTGTAAATCACTCTCAAAGAGCTCGAGATACACCGCTCACGCCGTGGTTTGTGAGTGAGAAGAGGTCTTACAGTGTTCGGGTATATCATAAGCACAAATGTTTAAAGTAAACATTGCAAACATAGCTTTAGCATGAGCTCTTACCAGATATAAAGTGGACGCCACACACACGGGTGAACTGAGCTTCTTCTTCTGTTAAGTCCTCACGAGTTATGTTGCTAAACCAGCTGACGGCGTTCAGTAGACAGCAACTCATCCCTCTTTAGTGGATCGTTGTTTGTGATGTAGGAAATCTAAAGAAGCGTTTCTCTGGGTCACGAGTAGCGTGATGACCACAATCATACACTGCGCACAAGGTTGGCATTTTCTTTCAATCTTAGACGTTTAAATACAAAGAAAATGACGAAGCGTTGCAGCAACTCTGACGTGAACGGGCGCCGTCTTGGTTGCGTATACAACCAACATGGCTGACTTACGGGTTGGGACGTAAGCGTGGCGTCACATGCACACGATCTATATTTAGTTTCCGTGGCAGCGTGTTGATCTGGAGGATCGAGGAGTCGCTGCTGTCGACATCTTCTGAATCCTTTGTGTAGTGTCCACACACGGCTGAAGCGCGGCGCCCTTCAGGAAGTTATTAATATAAAGTGGTTCACTGATCTGCTGCGTTTTGTCTCTGGTCGTGTTGACAGGCGACCTGCGGCGCTGCAGGGAGCTCCTCTCAGGCCCCCCCCACTCCTGCAGACGAGAGCTTCTGCATCGTGGTGTCCGTCGACCCTCTGGACGACAGCTTCCACTCAGAACCGGAGTTCGCCTCCAGAACCACCTCCGACGAGTCCGACGAAGACGGCGATACGGACCGCACCATCGTGCACAGCCGCAGCCTGATGGAGCTGTTCCGGACGTGTCAGACGTGCGGGCGGCCCATTGCGGAGAAGGAGGTGTTCCACGCAGGGGCACAGATGAGGGTGAAGTGGAGGTGTCACGGGGGACACTCGGGGGTGTGGAAGTCCTCGCCTCACATGAGAGACACGCTTCCATAAACACGTTTCTTATAGTAAGTCTCGGGAACCGGAGAGCGCTGCGGTGGCAGCATGAGGAGGAAACGTCCACAGCCTGCAGGTCAGCTGCGTTCTACATCATACACATTAATTATTTATATATACGAGGGAGATTATATATCTATATCGATATCGATATCGAGATATATATAGATATATCTATCATATATCTATATCTAGATATATATATATATATATATATATAGAGATATATATATATATATATATACACATACACATACACTAGCTCCTCCTTTCATATTTCCCACTTTGTACTGCAGCACAACAATCTCCCTCGTGATAAAGTTTTGCACGACAACACAGAAATATATAGAATTAATATATTATTATTATTATAATATTTAATCATAATATTAATTATGAATAAAACAGCAGAACAAAGAAAATGATTCAATCCAAAGACTGAAACTAACAGTTTGAGAAGCAGCTTCTCGTCCCTCAGTGAAGATAAGAAGTTCTTCCTGAATGAAGTCGTGTTCAGATTAAAGTAATATGAAACTTAATTTGAGCACATATTTAAAATGTCTGCGGTTTGTTTCGGTGCCGCTTCAGACTGTTGACAGGAAGTTAACGGAGACGATCTTTGTCTGCAGGCAAGTCGTCGTGGAGGAGCAGCGGGAGAAACTTGTGCAGCTTCACAACCAACCAACTGGTTGTAAACAACAGACGCTCCGCATGGACGCTCTACATGGACGCTCTGCAGCGACGCTCTACATGGACGCTCTGCAGCGACGCTCTGCAGCGACGCTCTACATGGACGCTCTGCAGCGACGCTCTGCATGGACGCTCTGCAGCGTTCAGAGAGTCTGAGCCGCAGTTTATCAAATCTGAAGATCTGATGCTTTTCTGTTTTCTAGTGAAGCGACTTCACTTGTTGGACAAAGATGGAATATTTATATTGGAATATTTTGGGGGGAAAATGAACATGAAGTTTCTCTTTTTCAGATTTCTAAATCAATTTATGGACTTTTATTGTGGACAGACGTCAGAGATGAAGACTGATGAAGACGAGTTATGAAGTAGTTTGTTTTTCATCCGTCAATTTCTTTATTCTGTTTTTTTTGTCAAACACAAATGTATCTGCATCGAACTCGTCTGTAAAACTAAACCAATAAAATTAATAAGTTATTAATTGCCGTCCTAAATGTGGAGCCAGTCTTTATGCTAAGCTAAGCTAAGCTAAGCTAAGCTAAGCTAAGCAGTAACTCACCAGGCGGGGCCAGCAGCTGACGCCCACACGCGTGTGCAGTGCGGTGGAGAGGAGGGTGAGGAGCAGCAGCGTGAAGAGGAAGGCCGTGCAGCTCACAAACTCAAAGAAGTAGAGCGCGGAGCAGCTGACGCAGCTCGTCACCACCTCCTCCAGGATGAAGGCCACGAAGGACAGCAGCTGGAGACACACACACACACACACACACACACACACACACACACACACACACACAGTAAAACTAGGAGCTGAAAGAGGCTAAACTCCTGTGACGAGTTATTAATGCGACAGAAACCACACGAGCTGAATGTACAGTTAATGTTTATTAATCCGCACGATGTAAAGGCTTCTGATTGAAAGTAAAGGGTTTTTATCTCTGATAATTCATCCACATCTGTGTAAAGATCGTGGAAGCACAAACTAATAGACCTGTAAAATGTCAGAAAACAGTGAGACAACGCTGCTCTGAGAGGGGACTCCTGGAACAGACATTTTGTTCTGGAGTATTTCAGGATATTAAGGAGTTCTTGTTTTAAATGTTAAAATCTTTCCTCCAGCAGAAACAAAGAGACGAAGTCGTTTGTCTTACAGAAACCTTTTACCGTATTTTCCGCACTATAAGGCGCACTTAAAAGCCTTTAATTTTCTCAAAAAGCGACAGTGCGCCTTATAATCCGGAGCGCTTTATATATGGATTAATTCTGGTTGTGGTTACTGATCACGAAGCGATTTTGTGTGGTACACGGCGCTCTGTCAAAATGTTTTAGTACGACTTTGGTAAACTACAAAGCCGCACCGCTTGCAGCATTACGGCTACCGTAGTCAGGAGCGTCACGGAGTAATACATACTGTGCTTCACCATAATATTACAGTGAGTGTGTATAAGGACCCCAAAATGGCACCTGTCAAGAGACACGCTTACGACGCGGACTTCAAACTCAAGGCTATCAGTCACGCAGTAGAACATGGGAATAGAGAGAATTCAACATTAATGAATCAATGGTACGGAAGTGGAGGAAGCAAGAAGATGACCTGCGCCAAGTAAAGAAGACCATTTCGCGGTATCAGTGTTTTTTTTACGTGTTACAACTGAACAAGGTTGGGAGTTATTGTGAATACGCTCATTAACGTTTGAACAATGTTGAGAGTTATTGTGAACACGTTTAATAAAGTTTGACTGACTGACTTATCTGACTGTTTTGTTTCGCTTAATGCGCCTTATAGTCCGGTGCGCTTTATATATGAAAAAAGATCGAAAATAGACCATTCATTGACAGTGCGCCTTATAATCCAGTGCGCTCTATAGTGCGGAAAATACGGTAATCGTTTATAAAATTAAACGTTCGTCAGATTCTAAAAGATTCTTTACTTTAATGATAATCGATCGTTGTGCGTCTCCAGCTGGAGGAGCCTCTTCCTCCTGATGAGCTCAGGATCTAACATACTGTGTTGGTGGTGCGTTCACAGACCGTTGGATAAACAACCTTTTTACCAAGCAAGTCTTAAATAAAATCCAACAAGCAGTTTTATTCATTTTTTAGGCGAAATGTCTTAAAATCCTGTTTTCAGCCTCAAATCTGGAGATTTGTTTTATATTAAAGCGACAGAACGAGACGTTCAAGTGAAGATTGAAGAGCATGAAAACAAATAAAATAAACATCCGGCCCACCAGGGGCTCCAGGCCGGCCGGCGGGATGATCCTGTTCCAGATACCTGTGACTGAATGTGTCTCTGTAGACACTGATCTGTACGTTGTAAGGCACGTGTGTAAATGATTAACTGATAACATTGCACCTTTCTTCTTAAGAGATGTCAGGGTGTTCATGATGTTTTGTAAAAGAATGCACTCGTACTTCCTTGCACTAAGACGAAGGGAACATGGAGTCATCACATGGTGCTGCATGTGGCCCCTGAACAACATGAGTTCCACACCCCGCTGCACCAAAGCTCTCAAAGACAACAATTACTTTCCAATTTACAAAATAAAAGCTTTTACAGGCGTTTTATTGTGAAATCACATCAGGAAGTGCTGACAAGGCAAAGACGTTTACCGCACAATCAGTACTTTAAGTACTTTTTGACTCATGCATACTTGTACTGCAGTGGTATTAGTACTTCAGTGTGGTATTAGTACTGCAGTGGTATTAGTACTGCAGTGTGGTATTAGTACTGCAGTGTGGTATTAGTACTTCAGTGTGGTATTAGTACTTCAGTGGTGTTAGTACTGCAGTGTGGTATTAGTACTGCAGTGGTATTAGTACTTCAGTGTGGTATTAGTACTTCAGTGTGGTATTAGTACTGCAGTGGTATTAGTACTGCAGTGTGGTATTAGTACTTCAGTGTGGTATTAGTACTGCAGTGTGGTATTAGTACTTCAGTGTGGTATTAGTACTGCAGTGGTATTAGTACTGCAGTGGTATTAGTACTTCAGTGTGGTATTAGTACTGCAGTGTGGTATTAGTACTGCAGTGTGGTAGTACTGCAGTGTGGTATTAGTACTGCAGTGGTATTAGTACTTCAGTGGTATTAGTACTTCAGTGGTATTAGTACTGCAGTGTTGTATTAGTACTTCAGTGGTATTAGTACTTCAGTGGTATTAGTACTGCAGTGTTGTATTAGTACTTCAGTGTTGTATTAGTACTTCAGTGGTATTAGTACTGCAGTGGTATTAGTACTTCAGTGGTATTAGTACTGCAGTGTTGTATTAGTACTTCAGTGGTATTAGTACTTCAGTGGTATTAGTACTGCAGTGGTATTAGTACTTCAGTGTTGTATTAGTACTTCAGTGGTATTAGTACTTCAGTGGTATTAGTACTGCAGTGTTGTATTAGTACTTCAGTGGTATTAGTACTTCAGTGGTATTAGTACTGCAGTGGTATTAGTACTTCAGTGTTGTATTAGTACTGCAGTGGTATTAGTACTGCAGTGGTATTAGTACTGCAGTGTGGTATTAGTACTGCAGTGGTATTAGTACTTCAGTGTGGTATTAGTACTTCAGTGTGGTATTAGTACTTCAGTGGTGTTAGTACTGCAGTGTGGTATTAGTACTGCAGTGGTATTAGTACTTCAGTGTGGTATTAGTACTGCAGTGGTATTAGTACTTCAGTGTGGTATTAGTACTGCAGTGGTATTAGTACTGCAGTGGTATTAGTACTTCAGTGTGGTATTAGTACTTCAGTGTGGTATTAGTACTGCAGTGGTATTAGTACTGCAGTGTGGTATTAGTACTGCAGTGTGGTATTAGTACTTCAGTGTGGTAGTACTGCAGTGTGGTATTAGTACTTCAGTGGTATTAGTACTTCAGTGGTATTAGTACTTCAGTGGTATTAGTACTGCAGTGTTGTATTAGTACTTCAGTGTTGTATTAGTACTTCAGTGGTATTAGTACTGCAGTGGTATTAGTACTGCAGTGGTATTAGTACTTCAGTGGTATTAGTACTGCAGTGTTGTATTAGTACTTCAGTGGTATTAGTACTGCAGTGGTATTAGTACTGCAGTGGTATTAGTACTTCAGTGTTGTATTAGTACTTCAGTGGTGTTAGTACTGCAGTGTGGTATTAGTACTTCAGTGTTGTATTAGTACTTCAGTGTGGTATTAGTACTGCAGTGGTATTAGTACTGCAGTGGTATTAGTACTGCAGTGGTATTAGTACTTCAGTGTGGTATTAGTACTGCAGTGGTATTAGTACTGCAGTGGTATTAGTACTGCAGTGGTATTAGTACTTCAGTGTGGTATTAGTACTGCAGTGGTATTAGTACTGCAGTGGTATTAGTACTGCAGTGGTATTAGTACTTCAGTGTGGTATTAGTACTTCAGTGTGGTATTAGTACTGCAGTGGTATTAGTACTGCAGTGGTATTAGTACTGCAGTGTGGTATTAGTACTGCAGTGTGGCATTAGTACTTCAGTGTGGTATTAGTACTGCAGTGGTATTAGTACTTCAGTGGTATTAGTACTGCAGTGTTGTATTAGTACTGCAGTGGTATTAGTACTGCAGTGGTATTAGTACTGCAGTGGTATTAGTACTGCAGTGGTATTAGTACTTCAGTGGTATTAGTACTGCAGTGTTGTATTAGTACTTCAGTGGTATTAGTACTGCAGTGGTATTAGTACTGCAGTGGTATTAGTACTTCAGTAATGTGACCGTTGCGTGGCCTCCTGCCCCCTCCCCCCTCCCCCCTGTACATCCTCTTTTTGTCCAACATGAGCAGCATGCAGGCCGGACACTGACCCCCCCGTTGCAACAGGAGGTCAGCAGATTTGCCAACGACATCTCTGCAGCACTTTCACTTCCCAGTGCAGCTTCCTGCAGAGGAAGGTCCAGTCACTGGGGGGGGGGGGGGGCACACACTGACTAAAATGTGGATTAATCCACCGCTGGAAATAGTCCCAACGAATGCACGACTTCACTTTACAGCTTTAGGGACGTTTTACCAGGAACCTTCATACAAAACATTTTTACTGTTTTCCCTCCAAACGGACGCGTTGAGCCGGAGACGCTGCGAGTGGCGTCCGTCGGTTTGTCTTGTGTTTGCTGTAAACCGGCTGCAGCTCGGGTTACGTTACCGCTTCTGTACCTCCTGTTGCATGCTGGTACCTGACATGTACAGTCTGATGAGAGAAACAGACTAAACTTCATCAGAGGGAGACGAGTTATTTAAAGGGCCGGCGCTGCGTGCGTACAGACAGACACACACAGACACACTAAAGTGTCTGGAAGTCTTGTAAACTTAGAGCTTCAACAGAAGAATAAACTTTATTGACATTATGAGTTTACAGCGACTTTGTTTCCGGCTCCAGAAACAACTTTTAAAGAATATTAAAGTATTTATTCTTCTTGCTTCTTCGGTGAAACACGGTTTAAACTTGTTCAAAAGGATCCGAGCTAACAACTTAGTGCAGCGACGTGCTCGAGCACTGCGGACATGTTTAATGACGAAGCGATACGAGCCGCAGTGAAGATCCGAACGATACCCGTCTAGAACGTACGTCATGGGGCACGTTAATCTGAAGCTAGTCGTGAGTCTGCGTTAGCGTTAGCATTAGCCGTGTGCACAGTTTAGCAGGAAGATCATTTATTTCTCAGATTAAAGGTAAAAAGCTGAATATCGTGATGTAAACAAGTCAGTGCGACTTCACTACCAAAGAATAAAAAGGTGAACTGTTCCTTTAAGCTCCCTGCTGGTGGACAGAGGTTTACTTCAGGGAACACCTGGAAAATCCGCCCCTGCAGAATTTCCCTCTCCATCTTCGCGCACAGATTCTTATTTACAGACTGTGTGATGTGCGAGAGGTCTTTGAACTCACCACTGCGATGGCTTTGACTCCACAGCGAACTTTATCCAGATTCTCCGACGGTACGAGGAACCAGGAGGATTTGGGATTGGGGGCCGTCGTCGGGGAGTAAACTTCCGCCATGATGGAGCTGAAGAGAGATGGTAACGTCAGAAGAAACGTTTCAAACAACGTCTACGTTTTAACGTTTCCTCCACAGAACACGTCCCGCACAACCGCCTCACGTGTTCGTCCTGCAGGGAGACGACCCGCCAGACTCCAGGACGACTCGAGTACTACAGATAGTGAAAAGTGTCTGTCCCAGTGTCTGTCCCAGTGTTTGAATATAAAACAGCTGATCTTCACATCTTTACTTTAATTATCAAATAGTCTGAGATTACCTTCCTGCTGATTGAAGCTTTAATCTTGAAGGTGTCGTGCCGGCTGCAGCTCAACATGAAGTGTGAGGTCCACTTAAATATTAAATGTGGTTTGTTTTTAATGAGGTCATGTGACAGAGGGAAAGTGAAAGTAAGCAGGTGACATCTTTCACCAGGTGGACCGGAAACTAACTGTCCTTCACAGGGACAACAACACTGTATTCAAACGTTGTTTCTATAATAAGTGTGTGCTTATAGACAAACACAGAAACATTGCAACACATCAGGTTCTGCTTTAATATAAGCGGGGGTGCGTTCTAGTAAATTCGGCATCTGTTTTAACAACATCCCGCAGTTTATTTTAGCTTTTGTAGGTCACACAAACCGCTTTCCGCCGTCTCCCGCTGTGCGTTTGGTGGAAAAAATTCGAGGGGAATACCACACAAATAAACTTTATAAGATTGTATTCAAGTAAAGCGTGCTGCGTGTGCGTGAGTCATGCCGAAGTGAAGAACGGGTCTTTATGTGTAAATACGAAGAGCTTTTAACCCGTGTTCCCCGGATAGAATGTCGCTCCTCTAAAGAAACAAGCTTACAAGTAAATTGGCAGAATTATAAATGTAGTTTGGCGCGTGGCGCTAACTCCGCAGGTGAGAGGACGTTCGTCTTTGGGGCTTGGCGTTAACTTTTAATGGTGGCCTAAAATCTTCTTAACGGAGCCGCTGAAACAGGACGTCAGTTAAACCGTAAAACCGGTAATACAACGTGAATGTTTCAGATGTAAACTCACCGCTCAGGTTTCTTCCGGTTCCCAGAAAAACAAAGTTTCCAGCTGCGAACTTCAACTTGTTGCTTTGCTTCAGCGGACTGACTGCTGCCGCACTTCCGCATTTACTTTTATTCTGTCAAGTCAGAAGGAAGAAGGTTAACTTCCGGTCCAACCTTTCACAATAGAAGTGTTTTAATATTCACTTAAAAGGTAAGAAATGTCAAGTAAACATTATATACTTAATACTTTACTTATTAAATGTTTAACTTTAATCTGTGATCAAAGTGTAAAGTAAAAACAGGATATTTAGTTTTTTGCGGTAAAGTATCTGTTATTGTCTTCTGTAAATCCTCTGGCTGCCAATTAAATATTAAATAAATGTGTCAACTGAACATAGGAGGAGAGTGTTTCCTCACTTCTGCTTTCATTGTTGAAGCTTGAGAATAGTTTCTTTTGTTTTATTTTTATCAACAACAAAAAAGAAACCACAGAGACAGATTTCTGCAATAAAGTTCCTTAAAGTTACTCTACGTAAGTAACTACAGTTACTCACAACTTACTTTCAAACAATGTGTTTTATTTTTTGTAATATTTACAGCCAGAAAAAAATAAGCTAAACTCGAAAACTGAAAACTAAAACCAAACAGCAGCAACATTTTCTTTCCTGCACAAAATGTTCAACTCATTCATTTAACAATAGACATAGTATTTAAAATAGTATAGTAAAATGTGCTATTCTATATTTATGTTTTACTCAGATTATAAAACAGTATTAACCACTCTTAAAAAGTACTTATATATACACGACAAGCACACCTGCATATCAACAACCTCAGTGTTTTATTCATCTTGAATTTAGATGAAGACTACTGCAGCTCCCTCCTCGCTGGACTGCCTGCATGAGCCATTCGACCTCTACAGCTCATCCAGAATGCAGCAGCCCGACTGGTCTTCAATCTACCCAAGTTCTCCCACAATGCACCGCTTCTCCGCTCCCTTCACTGGCTACCAGTAGCGGCCCGAATCTGCTTCAAGCTGTGAATGTATCAGCCCCTTCCTACATCCAGGCCATGGTCGAACCAGACACCCCAGCACGTTCACTTCGCTCTGCGTCGACCAATCGGCTCGCCACTCCCTCACTACGAGTGGGACCCAGATTTCCCTCAAACAAAACTGTTTGCTCTCCTGCTCCAACATGGTGGAACGACCCCAGTGATGTGAGGACAGCAGACAGTCTTCAAACCTTCTGCAGACTGAACACTCACCTGTTTCCACTGCACCTCGACCAATGAAGAAACTAGATAACTGTACTTTGTATGTTGCACTTGTATTGGTTTGGCTTATTTATAGCTAATAGTTGAATTTGTATTCTACTGTTTCTGTATGTTGCACTTCAAACTGGATATTTGAAGACAGTGTTCACTGATACGATTGTATTTGAAGCTATTGTACTTACAAGATTCTTGCTGTTCGGAGTTGTATCTCCAGGATTGTTTGCACTTTTTGTCGCTTTGGACAAAAGCGTCAGCTAAATGAACTGTAATGTAATGTGATGTAATTTACCTTCATGAATAATTAGTGTGCAGTAAACACATAGTAATCTGTGCTTAATGCTGAAGAAACAAACATTATAGCCAACAGCGTCTCTGTAATGTAGTCGTGTATTTTATATTGGGTTATTCCTACATGTATATTTTTCTAAACTGTCAAACTGTTATATTTTATAGCATATTTTTCATATATTTCGTGTAAGTTTTCTATATTTTTGTGTTGCTTTGCCTTTATTTTTCTTTCCCCCTAATGTGTTTATTGTTTATTGTATGCACCAAACACCAAGTAAAGTTCCTTGTAAAACCTGTTTGTGGAGTAAAAGTTGGTCTGAATGCAGTCAAAGTTATGAATAACAACATTTAATGACCCACCGCTGATTCACTGTGTGCTTTTACTCTGAAATAGAACAAGACAACTTCCGGTTTTATAATGTTTTATTTCGGGTGACTTCCCTCAGTCCCTGAACGCCCCACATGGCTGACAACATTGACGTCAAATTTATTTATTGATATCTGGGCTTTCCACTCAGGTGCGTTCAGGTGCTGCAGGAAATGTAATAATTGGATTTAAATATGCATTCACACGCAGCCGAACATGTAATATGTTATGACTATTTATTACTTCATCCAACCGGTTTTATAAGTATTGCAATGAAAAAAATGTTTCTGCCTGTAGTGTCTCGTATTGAAATGTATTATACTGTATGGTGAAGTCTGGAAGACTTTACTGCAGGTATTTGCTTTACAAGTTATCAAAACAAATCAAATGTATTTATATAGCCCTATAGGTAGTGTGCAAACACGTTACAAAACTGTGTGACGTATGCGTGCGACTCCATTTTGGATGAATAACAAATCAACAATGGCGTCTAAAGCGAACAACAACAACTCCGACTTCTTCAATATTTTGACCT
>NW_021166946.1:19437-31295 GCF_900634415.1 Cottoperca gobio | reverse complement strand
ATTATTCTTCAGTCCGACCTTTGATTGCCTCGTGTAGAAGGAGTGTTGATCGCGTCAATAATTCAACAAAACTTTAGTCTTTGAAGCCACGTTGCCGACACCGCACTACTTTCCTCAAACCTTTCTTGTTGAATTAGGCGCCACACATACTTAAAATGTTGCACGACCCCTTTGAAATAACTTCCCCTGACCTCGTCTTACCTCGCCGGCAGGATAAGCTTGACATAATGTAAATCCTCACTCGGAAGCTGATGAAAAAGGACGCTAACAGGAGGGGAAAAGGCGAGACTGCTGCTGCTGCAGCTAGCCTGTGTGTACTTCAATATTAGCTCTGACAGGGCGGCCCAGAGGACGCAGCTGCTGAAACCACATAAAACAAAGCAGCGGAGAGGAGCGAGAGGTTCAGGGGACGCAGCGCTGAGCGTTAGCAAGAGGAACAAATGATTTTAGTCTGTCAGGGAATTCAGCCGAGGATACGTTTGATCTGGAGTTTGTGATTGCTTTTGCCAGTGGAATTCCTTATTCTCTCAGAGATGTGAAGTGAGAGAGAAACTCGCCGCGGGCTGTGAAATCCAACCAGGCCCCGAACAAGAGGCGCAGAGAAGACGTGCAGAGATCCTCCATTACCAGCACCTTCATTACTGATGGAGATAACCAGTGAGAACGAGCAGACGGGTTTCAGCTCTGGCAATAAACTCTGGCAATAAACATGCAATTATAGTTTTAATAAAACACATTTCCATCATGGAAACCACAAATAGGAGGATTGTGGACATTGTGCAGCAGATACATACTGCAGGACATCTCAATTCATATCAGGTTGAACTCAACTTATTATCAGGTGTTTAGATTTGATTTGGAGTCGAGTTTAAGTCCTACAGTTTCATTGAGATGTTCCCAGAGGCGTTTGTCCATATTGTGTCAACGTGGTCCAAACATGTTTCATTAAAGCACTTTTATGTGCAATCATTTCACACAAACACTGAACATTCAACATGAACAACTTTCAAAATTCCTTCAATGTACAGTCCTGCACAAACGCTCGGACATACTTCCTGCTGCAAACCTCCTGGTGCAGAAGTGTGTGAAACCTTCTCCTGGTGCACAAGTGTGTGAAACCTCCTGGTGCAGAAGTGTGTGAAACCTTCTCCTGGTGCACAAGTGTGTGAAACCTCCTGGTGCACAAGTGTGTGAAGCCCCCTCCTGGTGCACAAGTGTGTGAAACCTCCTGGTGCAGAAGTGTGTGAAACCTTCTCCTGGTGCACAAGTGTGTGAAACCTCCTGGTGCAGAAGTGTGTGAAGCCTCCTCCTGGTGCAGAAGTGTGTGAAGCCTCCTCCTGGTGCAGAAGTGTGTGAAGCCTCCTGGTGCAGAAGTGTGTGAAGCCTTCTCCTGGTGCAGAAGTGTGTGAAGCCTCCTCCTGGTGCAGAAGTGTGTGAAGCCTCCTCCTGGTGCAGAAGTGTGTGAAACTTGTAGAGAACTTTGAGGGCCTGTGCAGGAAGTGAACAGAGAGGAGATCCATTAGAAAGCAGGAGCTCCTTTAACATGCATACAGAGATACAGAGAATGCCACAGTATATTTACAGAACAGTCTTATTATTAAGTGCTACCGTAGATGGAACGTGCAGAGTGGGGGTGCACTGGTGACCTTTGTTGCGTGACGTTCCTGTTATCGTTACTTTCAACTATCTAATAAAATCTATAAAAGGCATAAAATTGGCAAAGAAATAACCAAAACAAAGTTTTGACATGCAAGATGTTAAACGCTGCGTTCAATGGAAATATGTCGTCACAGCTTCATACCTTCCAGTCCACCTTAACAAGCCTCTGGCTGATTTGTCGAGCAGCAGAAAGGCAGGAAGTGGAGCTGACACATCCATCAATGAGCGGAAAAACATGGAGGACAGATTCAAAGTATTCATCAAGAGTCCTAAGCAAACATCTGTTTCACTGCAACATCAGCGCTGAACGGTTATTAACATAAAGAGAAAATACACACAAAGTAAGTAGACCAAAATAAATGATGAACGACTCTATTCTCCCATAATGCAATAATTGTTATTGAATATATTTATATATTACATAAGAGTTTGAGGTCTTCTTTATATATTCTTATCCTTAATTTATAAATAGATTTTTGAAATAGATTTTAAAGGTCCTAAAGATTTGTATTTGTTTTTTCTAATGTTTTTTTTAGATCTTTAAATCATTTATTTTTTATTTTTAAAGGCTTTTAATTTATTTATCTTTTAAGTTCTTTAATTTATTAACATATTAGTGAAAGATATTTTCCACAAGTTTTTATTTATGTATTTCTCTTTTTAATACATTTTTTTAATGGTTTTAAATGCATTTTATTTTAAATCCTTACATTTATTTATATTTTTATATAAGATTTTCATTTATTTATTTCTAAAGGTTTTTATTCCTTAATGTATTAAAATATTTGAGAAATAAGAAAAAAATAAAAGAACTCTTCTTCTGTGGTTTCTGGTTCAGCCACACCGGAGGCCCACACGGTCACCGTGACAATATTCAAAGTGACGAGCGGGCCAACATGGACGCCTCAATTACAGCTGTGACAACGGGACGCAGTGTGACGTGAAGGAGACTCTGATGACACCACATCACATTACCACAGCTCGCCCTTCTGAGCGCGTGACAGTCCGGCGGGCCTTCTGCAGCTCCCCGTGTCACAGCCGATGATGGATAGTGCTCTGCACTCATTCCTTTCTATTAGACTAATATGTAAATCCCCTGCAGACTTCAGCCTTTGCCTCCTGAAGCTACACATTCATTTAGGAATCAATTTCACAAGCTTCTGGTCAAACTGGCATCTCAGGAGTCTGTCTGTCTCCATTTGTGTCCAACGCAGATGATCCACATCAGAGACGCAGCGACAAGACGCATCACTAGCAAAGTAAACAAAGAACCAAACTAACTAATATCATGCACTAATATCATGCACTAATATCATGCACTAATATCATGTACTAATATCATGCACTAATATCATGCACTAATATCATGCACTAATATTATGTACTGATATCATGCACTAATATCATGCACTAATATCATGTACTAATATCATGCACTGATATCATGCACTGATATCATGCACTAATATCATGCACTAATATCATGCACTAATATCATGCACTAATATCATGTACTAATATCATGCACTAATATCATGCACTAATATCATGTACTAATATCATGCACTAATATCATGCACTAATATCGTGCACTAATATCGTGCACTGATATCGTGCACTGATATCGTGCACTGATATCGTGCACTGATATCGTGCACTGATATCGTGCACTGATATCGTGCACTGATATCGTGCACTAATATCATGCACTGATATCATGCACTAATATCATGCACTAATATCATGCACTGATATCATGCACTGATATCATGCACTGATATCATGCACTAATATCATACACTGATATCATGCACTAATATCATGCACTAATATCATGCACTAATATCATGCACTAATATCATGCACTAATATCATGCACTAATATCATGCACTGATATCATGCACTGATATCATGCACTAATATCATGCACTAATATCATGCACTAATATCATGCACTAATATCATGCACTGATATCATGCACTGATATCGTGCACTGATATCGTGCACTAATATCGTGCACTAATATCGTGCACTAATATCGTGCACTAATATCTTGCACTAATATCATGCACTAACATCATGCACTGATATCATGCACTGATATCATGCACTGATATCATGCACTGATATCATGCACTGATATCATGTACTGATATCATGCACTGATATCATGTACTGATATCATGCACTGATATCATGCACTGATATCATGCACTAGTATCATGCACTAATATCATGCACTGATATCATGTACTAATATCATGCACTAATATCATGCACTGATATCATGCACTGATATCATGCACTGATATCATGTACTAATATCATGCACTAATATCATGCACTGATATCATGCACTGATATCATGCACTAGTATCATGCACTAATATCATGCACTGATATCATGCACTGATATCATGCACTGATATCATGCACTAGTATCATGCACTAATATCATGCACTAATATCATGCACTAGTATCATGCACTAGTATCATGCACTAGTATCATGCACTAATATCATGCACTGATATGATACTGATTTTATTTACGCAAACCTCCAGCAGATACACACAGAATTATAAACAACATGCAAACTAACAAACATAAAAAGATTAAACACGTCATGTTCCAGGGCAAGCGGGGAACCAATACAACCAGGAAGACAAAGAACTAGTTAAAGGGCCACTACGTATCTAAATAAAGCACAAGGCAGCGTGTTCAGTCGGGGTTAAACTCTTTTTGTACTGCTGGACACTTTATTCTATCACAATAAATCATTTCCTAAAAGTCAAAGTATAAACACGGAGGTCAACAAACACTTTACCTATGAGAAGTGATGCACTGGAATCAAACATATGTCCACCAAATACATATTTATTTCACGTTTCCGTGAACCAGGAAGCTATAAATAATATTATATTATATTATATATTAATACTAAATAAAGTGTTTTTAAGCTCAAACTACAATCTTTTCTCAACCGAAGCGAGTTGTTTCCTGTGAAGCTGAAAGGGAAGCTTTTGAAAACCCTGCATGCATGACCGAGCTGATATCGACACGAGCTGGACGTTCGTAGGGAAACACAAAATATGAGAAATAACCTTTCAGCGTTCATGAGTCTGCAGCGAGCCGGAGCCGATGTGTTCTCGGCTGTAGTGATGGTGTTGGTTCTCTTCAGTGTCAAATTCTGTTCTCACTACAAATACTAGTTGGACTAAAATGGACTGAACGTCGGCGTTCGAGTGACCGTCAGGATTTGTATGATCCAAAGCACCTCGCAGCTCCACAAAAGCACGTTTTCTTTAGCTTGGTGGCCCCTGAAGGACAGATGTATTATTAAGGCTCCTCTCATTTCAATAGGGCCACCTCGCCGCGCAGAGCGAGCTAGCGCCAGGCCCCGTGTCAGCGGCTGCTTAATATTAACTAAGGCCCTCTGAATAATCTCCATCCTTACAAGCGGGAGGTCAGCGCTGCTAAACGCCAGCCTGATCCTTTAACAAGAGCCCTAAATGTTTGATGGAGAGAGCATCTCCCTGCATCTCTCTGCATCTCTCTGCATCTCCCTGCATCTCCCTGCATCTCCCTGCATCTCTCTGCATCTCTCTGCATCTCCCTGCATCTCCCTACATCTCCCTGCATTCCCTGCATCTCTCTGCATCTCCCTGCATCTCCCTGCATCTCCTGCTCTCTCTGCTCTCCCTGCATTCTCCCTGCATCTTCCCTATATTTCTCTGCATCTCTCTACTTCTCCCTGCATCTCTCTGCTTCTCTCTGCATCTCTCTGCATCTCCTTGCATCTCCTGCACGCTCTTTATCTCTCTGCATTTCTCTGCTTCTCTACTTCTCCCTGCATCTCTCTGCTTCTCTCTGCATCTCTCTGCATCTCCTTGTATCTCCCTGCATCGCTCTTATCTCTCTGCATTTCTCTGCACTCTCTCTGCATCTCTCTGCTTCTCCCTGCATCTCCTGCATTTCTCTTCATCTCTCTGCATCTCTCTGCATCTCTCTGCAGCTCCCTGCCTCTCTCTGCATCTCTCTGCAGCTCCCTGCATCTCCTGTATTTCTCTGCTTCTCTCTGCATCTCCCTGCATCTCCCTGCATCTCTCTGCAGCTCCCTGTATCTCCCTGTATTTTCTCTGCTTCTCTCTGCAGCTCCTGCATCTCCCTGTATTTCTCTGCTTCTCTCTGCATCTCCCTGCATCTTTCTGCATCTCCCTGCATCTCTCTGCATCTCTCTACAGCTCCCTGCATCTCCCTGCATCTCTCTGCAGCTCCCTGCATCTCCCTGCATCTCTCTGCATCTCCCTGCATCTCTCTAAATCTCTCTGCATCTCCTTGCATCTCTCTGCAGCTCCCTGCATCTCCCTGCATCTCTCTGCATCTCCCTGCATCTCTCTAAATCTCTCTGCATATCCTTGCATCTCTCTGCATCTCCCTGCCATCTCTCTAAATCTCTCTGCATCTCCTTGCATCTCTTTGCATCTCCCTGCATCTCTCTACATCTCTCTGCAGCAACCCTGCATCTCTCTGCATCTCCCTGCATCTCTCTGCATCTCCCTGCATCTTTCTGCATCTCCCTGCATCTCTCTGCATCTCTCTACAGCTCCCTGCATCTCCCTGCATCTCTCTGCAGCTTCCCTGCATCTCCTGCATCTCTCTGCATCTCCCTGCATCTCTCTAAATCTCTCTGCATCTCCTTGCATCTCTCTGCATCTCCCTGCATCTCTCTGCAGCTCCCTGCATCTCCCGGCATCTCTCTGCATCTCCCTGCATCTCTCTAAATCTCTCTGCATATCCTTGCATCTCTCTGCATCTCCCTGCATCTCTCTAAATCTCTCTGCATCTCCTTGCATCTCTTTGCATCTCCCTGCATCTCTCTACATCTCTCTGCAGCACCCTGCATCTCTCTGCATCTCCCTGCATCTCTCTGCATCTCCCCTGCAGCTCCCTGCATCTCTCTGCATCTCTCTGCAGCTTCCTGCATCTCCCAGCATTTTCTCTTCATCTCTCTGCATCTCTCTGCATCTCTCTGCAGCTCCCTGCCTCTTCTTCCTGCATCTCTCTGCAGCTCCTGCATCTTCCTGTATTTCTCTGCTTCTCTCTGCATCTCTCTGCATCTCCCTGCATCTTTTCTGGCATCTCCCTGCATCTCTCTGCATCTCTCTGCAGCTCCCTGTATCACCTGTATTTCTCTGCTTCTCTCTGCATCTCCCTGCATTTCTCTTCATCTCTCTGCATCTCTCTGCATCTCTGTGCATCTCTCTGCAGCTCCCTGCCTCTCTGCATCTCTCTGCAGCTCCCTGCATCTCCCTATATTTCTCTGCTTCTCTCCTGCATCTCTCGGCTTCTCCCTGCATCTCCTGCTTTCTCTGCATCTCTCTGAATCTCCCTGCATCTCTCTGCATCTCCCTGCATCTTCTCTGCATCTCCCTGCCTCTCTCTGCATCTCTGTGCATCTCTCTGCAGCTCCCTGCCTCTCACCTGCATCTCCCTGCATTTCTCTGCATTCTCTGCATCTCTCTGAATCTCCCTGCACTCCCTGTATTTCTCTGCTTCTCTCTGCATCTCTCTGAATCTCCCTGCATCTCTCTGCATCTCTCTGCATCTCTCTGAATCTCCCGCAGCTCCCCTGCCTCTCTCTGCATCTCTCTGAAGCTCCCTGCATCTCCCTGTATTTCTCTGCTTCTCTCTGCATCTCTCTGCATCTCCCTGCATCTCTCTGCATCTCTCTGCATCTCCCCTGCATCTCTCTGCATCGCTCTGCATCTCTCTGCATCTCCTTGCATCTCTCTGCATCTCTCTGCAGCTCCCTGCAGCTCCCTGCATCTCCCTGCATCTCTCTGCATCTCCCTGCATCTCTCTGCATCTCTCTGCAGCTCCCTGCAGCTCTCTGCATCTCCCTGCATCTCCTGAATCTCTCTGCATCTCTCTGCAGCTCCCTGCCACTCTCTGCATCTCTCTGCAGCTCCCTGTATCTCCCTGCATCTCTCTGCTTCTCTCTGCATCTCTCTGCATCTCTCTGCATCTCTCTGCATCTATCTGCATCTGTCTGCAGCTCCCTTCATCTCTCTGCATCTCTCTGCAGCTCCCTGCATCTTCCTGCATCTCTCTGCATCTCCCCTGGCATCTCTCTGCATCTCTCTGCATCTATCTGCATCTCTCTGCATCTCTCTGCATCTATCTGCATCTCTCTGCAGCTCCCTTCATCTCTCTGCATCTCTCTGCAGCTCCCTGCATCTCTCTGCATCTCCCTGCATCTCTCTGCAGCTCCCTGCTTCTCTCTGCATCTCTCTGCATCTCTTTGCATCTCTCTGCAGCTCCCTGCATCTCTCTGCATCTCTCTGCAGCTCCCTGCATCTCTCTGCATCTCTCTGCATCTCTCTGCATCTCCTTGTATCTCTCTGCATCGCTCTGCATCTCTCTGCATCTCCTTGCATCTCTCTGCATCTCTCTGCAGCTCCCTGCAGCTCCCTGCATCTCCCTGCATCTCTCTGCATCTCCCTGCATCTCTCTGCATCTCTCTGCATCTCCCTGCATCTCTCTGCAGCTCCCTGCTTCTCTCTGCATCTCTCTGCAGCTCCCTGCATCTCTCTGCAGCTCCCTTCATCTCTCTGCATCTCTGCAGCTCCCTCTTCTCTGCAGCTCCCTGCTTCTCTCTTCATCTCTCTGCATCTCTCTGCAGCTCCCTGCATCTATCTGCATCTCTCTGCAGCTCTCTGCATCTCTCTGCAGCTCCTGCATCTCTCTCTGCATCTCCCTGCATCTCTCTGCAGCTCCCTGCCTCTCTCTGCATCTCTCTGCAGCTCCCGGCATCTCTCTGCATCTCCCTGCATCTCTCTGCAGCTCCCCTGCCTCCTCTGCATCTCTCTGCATCTCTATGCCAGCTCCCTGCATCTTCCTGCATCTCTCTGCATCTCTCTAGCAGCTCCCTGCATCTCTCTGCATCCTCTGCAGCTCCCTTCATCTCTCTGCATCTCTCTGCATCTCTCTGCATCTCTCTGCAGCTCCCTTCATCTCTCTGCAATCTCTCTGCACTCTCTCTGCATCTCTCTGCATCTCCCTGCATCTCTCTGCAGCTCCCTGCACCTCTCTGCATCTCTCTGCATCTCTCTGCAGCTCCCTGCATCTCTCTGCAATCTCTCTGCAGCTCCTGCATCTTCTCTGCAGCTCCCTTCATCTCTCTGCATCTCTCTGCAGCTCCCTGCTTTCTCTCTGCATCTCTCTGCATCTCTCTGCAGCTCCCTGCATCTCTCTGCATCTCTCTGCATCTCTCTGCAGCTCCCTGCAGCTCCCTGCATCTCTCTGCATCTCTCTGCATCTCCCTGCATCTCCCTGCATCTCTCTGCATCTCTCTGCATCTATCTGCATCTCTCTGCAGCTCTCTGATCTCTCTGCAGCTCCCTGCATCTCTCTGCATCTCCCTGCATCTCTCTGCAGCTCCCTGCCTCTCTCTGCATCTCTCTGCAGCTCCCTGCATCTCTCTGCATCTCCCTGCATCTCTCTGCAGCTCCCTGCCTCTCTCCTGCATCTCTCTGCATCTCTCTGCAGCTCCCTGCATCTCTCTGCATCTCTCTGCATCTCTCTGCAGCTCCCTGCATCTCTCTGCATCTCTCTGCAGCTCCCTTCATCTCTCTGCATCTCTCTGCATCTCTCTGCATCTCTCTGCAGCTCCCTGCCTCTCTCTGCATCTCTCTGCAGCTCCCTGCATCTCTCTGCATCTCCCTGCATCTCTCTGCAGCTCCCTGCCTCTCTCTGCATCTCTCTGCATCTCTCTGCATCTCTCTGCATCTCTCTGCATCTCTCTGCAGCTCCCTTCATCTCTCTGCATCTCTCTGCATCTCTCTGCATCTCTCTGCATCTCTCTGCATCTCCCTGCATCTCTCTGCAGCTCCCTGCCTCTCTCTGCATCTCTCTGCATCTCTCTGCAGCTCCCTGCATCTCTCTGCATCTCTCTGCATCTTTCTGCAGCTCCCTGCATCTCTCTGCATCTCCCTGCATCTCCCTGCATCTCTCTGCATCTCTCTGCATCTATCTGCATCTCTCTGCAGCTCTCTGCATCTCTCTGCAGCTCTCTGCAGCTCCCTGCATCTCTCTGCATCTCCCTGCATCTCTCTGCAGCTCCCTGCCTCTCTCTGCATCTCTCTGCAGCTCCCTGCATCTCTCTGCATCTCTCTGCATCTCTCTGCAGCTCCCTGCATCTCTCTGCATCTCTCTGCATCTCTCTGCATCTCTCTGCATCTCTCTGCATCTCTCTGCAGCTCCCTGCATCTCTCTGCATCTCTCTGCAGCTCCCTTCATCTCTCTGCATCTCTCTGCATCTCTCTGCATCTCTCTGCAGCTCCCTTCATCTCTCTGCATCTCTCTGCATCTCTCTGCATCTCTCTGCATCTCCCTGCATCTCTCTGCAGCTCCCTGCCTCTCTCTGCATCTCTCTGCATCTCTCTGCAGCTCCCTGCATCTCTCTGCATCTCTTCTGCATCTTCTCGCAGCTCCCTGCATCTCTCTGCATCTCTCTGCATCTCTCTGCATCTCTCTGCATCTCTCTGCAGCTCCCTTCATCTCTCTGCATCTCTCTGCAGCTCCCTTCATCTCTCTGCATCTCTCTGCATCTCTCTGCATCTCTCTGCAGCTCCCTTCATCTCTCTGCATCTCTCTGCATCTCTCTGCATCTCTCTGCATCTCTCTGCAGCTCCCTTTACCCGTCATCTCTCTGCAATCTCTCTGCATCTCTCTGCATCTCTCTGCAGCTCTCTGCATCTCCCTGCATCTCCTTGAATCTCTCTGCATCTCTCTGCAGCTCCCTGCCACTCTCTGCATCTCTCTGCAGCTCCCTGTATCTCCCTGCATCTCTCTGCTTCTCTCTGCATCTCCCTGCATCTCTCTGCATCTCTCTGCAGCTCTCTGCATCTCTCTGCATCTATCTGCATCTGTCTGCATCTCTCTGCATCTCTCTGCATCTCTCTGCATCTCTCTGCATCTCTCTGCATCTATCTGCATCTGTCTGCAGCTCCCTTCATCTCTCTGCATCTCTCTGCAGCTCCCTGCATCTTTCTGCATCTCTCTGCATCTCTCTGCATCTATCTGCATCTCTCTGCATCTCTCTGCATCTATCTGCATCTCTCTGCAGCTCCCTTCATCTCTCTGCATCTCTCTGCAGCTCCCTGCATCTCTCTGCATCTCCCTGCATCTCTCTGCAGCTCCCTGCCTCTCTCTGCATCTCTCTGCATCTCTCTGCATCTCTCTGCAGCTCCCTGCATCTCTCTGCATCTCTCTGCAGCTCCCTGCATCTCTCTGCATCTCTCTGCATCTCTCTGCATCTCCTTGTATCTCTCTGCATCGCTCTGCATCTCTCTGCATCTCCTTGCATCTCTCTGCATCTCTCTGCAGCTCCCTGCAGCTCCCTGCATCTCCCTGCATCTATCTGCATCTCCCTGCATCTCTCTGCATCTCTCTGCATCTCCCTGCATCTCTCTGCAGCTCCCTGCTTCTCTCTGCATCTCTCTGCATCTCTTTGCATCTCTCTGCAGCTCCCTGCATCTCTCTGCATCTCTCTGCAGCTCCCTGCATCTCTCTGCATCTCTCTGCATCTCTCTGCATCTCTCTGCATCTCTCTGCATCTCTCTGCAGCTCCCTGCAGCTCCCTGCATCTCTCTGCATCTCTCTGCATCTCTCTGCATCTCCCTGCATCTCCCTGCATCTATATGCATCTCTCTGCAGCTCCCTTCATCTCTCTGCATCTCTCTGCAGCTCCCTGCATCTCTCTGCATCTCCCTGCATCTCTCTGCAGCTCCCTGCCTCTCTCTGCATCTCTCTGCATCTATCTGCAGCTCCCTGCACCTCTCTGCATCTCTCTGCATCTCTCTGCAGCTCCCTGCATCTCTCTGCATCTCTCTGCAGCTCCCTGCATCTCTCTGCAGCTCCCTTCATCTCTCGCTCTCCTGCAGCTCCCTGCATCTCTCTGCATCTCTCTGCATCTCTCTGCATCTCTCTGCAGCTCCCTGCATCTCTCTGCATCTCTCTGCATCTCTCTGCAGCTCCCTGCAGCTCCCTGCATCTCTCTGCATCTCTCTGCATCTCCCTGCATCTCCCTGCATCTCTCTGCATCTATCTGCATCTCTCTGCAGCTCTCTGCATCTCTCTGCAGCTCCTGCATCTCTCTGCATCTCCCTGCATCTCTCTGCAGCTCCCTGCCTCT
>NW_021166946.1:0-19337 GCF_900634415.1 Cottoperca gobio | reverse complement strand
TGCAGGGAGCTGCAGAGAGATGCAGAGAGATGCAGAGAGATGCAGGGCTGCAGAGAGATGCAGAGAGATGCAGAGAGAGGCAGGGAGCTGCAGAGAGATCAGGGAGATGCAGAGATGCAGGGAGCTGCAGAGAGATGCAGAGAGAGGCAGGGAGCTGCAGAGAGATGCAGAGAGATGCAGAGAGATGCAGAGAGATGAAGGGAGCTGCAGAGAGATGCAGAGAGATGCAGGGAGCTGCAGAGAGATGCAGAGAGATGCAGAGAGATGCAGGGAGCTGCAGAGAGATGCAGAGAGATGCAGAGAGAGGCAGGGAGCTGCAGAGAGATGCAGGGAGATGCAGAGAGATGCAGGGAGCTGCAGAGAGATGCAGAGAGAGGCAGGGAGCTGCAGAGAGATGCAGGGAGATGCAGAGAGATGCAGGGAGCTGCAGAGAGATGCAGAGAGCTGCAGAGAGATGCAGATAGATGCAGAGAGATGCAGAGAGATGCAGGGAGATGCAGGGAGATGCAGAGAGATGCAGAGAGATGCAGGGAGCTGCAGGGAGCTGCAGAGAGATGCAGAGAGATGCAGAGAGATGCAGGGAGCTGCAGAGAGATGCAGAGAGATGCAGAGAGAAGCAGGGAGCTGCAGAGAGATGCAGAGAGATGAAGGGAGCTGCAGAGAGATGCAGGGAGCTGCAGAGAGATGCAGAGAGATGCAGGGAGCTGCAGAGAGATGCAGAGAGATGCAGAGAGATGCAGGGAGCTGCAGAGAGATGCAGGGAGATGCAGAGAGATGCAGAGAGATGCAGAGAGATGCAGAGAGATGAAGGGAGCTGCAGAGAGATGCAGAGAGATGCAGAGAGATGCAGAGAGATGCAGAGAGATGCAGGGAGCTGCAGAGAGATGCAGAGAGATGCAGGGAGCTGCAGAGAGATGCAGAGAGATGCAGAGAGATGCAGGGAGCTGCAGAGAGATGCAGGGAGCTGCAGAGAGATGCAGAGAGATGCAGGGAGCTGCAGAGAGATGCAGGGAGATGCAGAGAGATGCAGGGAGATGCAGAGAGATGCAGGGAGCTGCAGAGAGATGCAGATAGATGCAGAGAGATGCAGGGAGATGCAGGGAGATGCAGAGAGATGCAGAGAGATGCAGGGAGCTGCAGGGAGCTGCAGAGAGATGCAGAGAGATGCAGAGAGATGCAGAGAGATGCAGGGAGCTGCAGAGAGATGCAGAGAGATGCAGAGAGATGCAGAGAGAAGCAGGGAGCTGCAGAGAGATGCAGAGAGATGAAGGGAGCTGCAGAGAGATGCAGGGAGCTGCAGAGAGATGCAGAGAGATGCAGGGAGCTGCAGAGAGATGCAGAGAGATGCAGAGAGGTGCAGGGAGCTGCAGATAGATGCAGAGAGATGCAGAGAGAGGCAGGGAGCTGCAGAGAGATGCAGGGAGATGCAGAGAGATGCAGGGAGCTGCAGAGAGATGCAGAGAGATGAAGGGAGCTGCAGAGAGATGCATATAGATGCAGGGAGATGCAGGGAGATGCAGAGAGATGCAGAGAGATGCAGAGAGATGCAGGGAGCTGCAGGGAGCTGCAGAGAGATGCAGAGAGATGCAGAGAGATGCAGAGATATGCAGGGAGCTGCAGAGAGATGCAGAGAGATGCAGGGAGCTGCAGAGAGATGCAAAGAGATGCAGAGAGATTGCAGACGAGAAGCAGGGAGCTGCAGAGAGATGCAGGGAAGATGCAGAGAGATGCAGAGAGATGCAGGGAGATGCAGAGAGATGCAGGGAGAATGCAGGGAGCTGCAGGGAGCTGCAGAGAGATGCAGAGAGATGCAAGGAGATGCAGAGAGATGCAGAGCGATGCAGAGAGATACAAGGAGATGCAGAGAGATGCAGAGAGATGCAGAGAGATGCAGGGAGCTGCAGAGAGATGCAGAGAGATGCAGGGAGCTGCAGAGAGATGCAAAGAGATGCAGAGAGATGCAGAGAGAAGCAGGGAGCTGCAGAGAGATGCAGGGAGATGCAGAGAGATGCAGGGAGCTGCAGAGAGATGCAGAGAGATGAAGGGAGCTGCAGAGAGATGCAGATAGATGCAGAGAGATGCAGAGAGATGCAGATAGATGCGAGAGATGCAGAGAGATGCAGGGAGATGCAGAGAGATGCAGAAAGATGCAGGGAGCTGCAGAGAGATGCAGAGAGATGAAGGGAGCTGCAGACAGATGCAGATAGATGCAGAGAGATGCAGAGAGATGCAGAGAGAGGCAGGGAGCTGCAGAGAGATGCAGAGAGATGCAGGGAGATGCAGAGAGAAGCAGAGAGATGCAGGGAGATACAGGGAGCTGCAGAGAGATGCAGAGAGTGGCAGGGAGCTGCAGAGAGATGCAGAGAGATTCAAGGAGATGCAGGGAGATGCAGAGAGCTGCAGGGAGCTGCAGAGAGATGCAGAGAGATGCAGGGAGATGCAGAGAGATGCAGGGAGATGCAGGGAGCTGCAGGGAGCTGCAGAGAGATGCAGAGAGATGCAAGGAGATGCAGAGAGATGCAGAGCGATGCAGAGAGATGCAGGGAGATGCAGAGAGATGCAGAGAGATGCAGGGAGATGCAGAGAGATGCAGAGAGAAGCAGAGAAATACAGGGAGATGCAGGGAGCTTCAGAGAGATGCAGAGAGAGGCAGGGAGCTGCAGGGAGATTCAGAGAGATGCAGAGAGATGCAGAGAGATGCAGGGAGATTCAGAGAGATGCAGAGAGAAGCAGAGAAATACAGGAGATGCAGGGAGATTCAGAGAGATGCAGAGAGATGCAGAGAAATGCAGGGAGATGCAGGGAGAGGCAGGGAGCTGCAGAGAGATGCACAGAGATGCAGAGAGAGGCAGGGAGATGCAGAGAGATGCAGGGAGATGCAGAGAGATGCAGGGAGATTCAGAGAGATGCAGAGAAATGCAAGGAGATGCAGGGAGAAGCCGAGAGATGCAGAGAGAAGCAGAGAAATATAGGGAGATGCAGGGAGCTGCAGAGAGATGCAGAGAGAGGCAGGGAGCTGCAGAGAGATGCACAGAGATGCAGAGAGATGCAGAGAGATGAAGAGAAATGCAGGGAGATGCAGAGAGAAGCAGAGAAATACAGGGTGATACAGGGAGCTGCAGAGAGATGCAGAGAGATGCAGGGAGATGCAGAAAGATGCAGGGAGATGCAGAGAGATGCAGAGAGAAGCAGAGAAATACAGGGAGATGCAGGGAGCTGCAGAGAGATGCAGAAAGAGGCAGGGAGCTGCAGAGAGATGCAGAGAGATGCAGAGAGATGAAGAGAAATGCTGGGAGATGCAGGAAGCTGCAGAGAGATGCAGAGAGATGCAGGGAGCTGCAGGGAGATGCAGAGAGATGCAGGGAGATGCAGAGAGATGCAGGGTGCTGCAGAGAGATGTAGAGAGATGCAGGGAGATGCAAAGAGATGCAAGGAGATGCAGAGAGATTTAGAGAGATGCAGGGAGATGCAGAGAGATGCAAGGATATGCAGAGAGATTTAGAGAGATGCAGGGAGATGCAGAGAGATGCAGGGAGATGCAGGGAGCTGCAGAGAGATGCAGGGAGATGCAGAGAGATGCAAGGAGATGCAGAGAGATTTAGAGAGATGCAGGGAGATGCAGAGAGATGCAGGGAGATGCAGGGAGCTGCAGAGAGATGCAGGGAGATGCAGGGAGCTGTAGAGAGATGCAGAGAGATGCAGGGAGATGCAGAAAGATGCAGGGAGATGCAGAGAGATGCAGGGAGATGCAGAGAGATGCAGGGTGCTGCAGAGAGATGTAGAGAGATGCAGGGAGATGCAAAGAGATGCAAGGAGATGCAGAGAGATTTAGAGAGATGCAGGGAGATGCAGAGAGATGCAAGGATATGCAGAGAGATTTAGAGAGATGCAGGGAGATGCAGAGAGATGCAGGGAGATGCAGGGAGCTGCAGAGAGATGCAAGGAGATGCAGAGAGATTTAGAGAGATGCAGGGAGATGCAGAGAGATGCAGGGAGATGCAGGGAGCTGCAGAGAGATGCAGGGAGATGCAGGGAGCTGTAGAGAGATGCAGAGAGATGCAGGGAGATGCAGAAAGATGCAGGGAGATGCAGAGAGAAGCAGAGAAATACAGGGAGATGCAGGGAGCTGCAGAGAGAAGCAGAGAAATACAGGGAGATACAGGGAGCTGCAGAGAGATGCAGGGAGATGCAGGGAGATGCAGAGAGAAGCAGAGAAATACAGGGAGATGCAGGGAGATTTAGAGAGATGCAGGGAGATGCAGAGAGATGCAAGGATATGCAGAGAGATTTAGAGAGATGCAGGGAGATGCAGAGAGATGCAGGGAGATGCAGGGAGCTGCAGAGAGATGCAGGGAGATGCAGAGAGATGCAAGGAGATGCAGAGAGATTTAGAGAGATGCAGGGAGATGCAGAGAGATGCAGGGAGATGCAGGGAGCTGCAGAGAGATGCAGGGAGATGCAGGGAGCTGTAGAGAGATGCAGAGAGATGCAGGGAGATGCAGAAAGATGCAGGGAGATGCAGAGAGATGCAGGGAGATGCAGAGAGATGCAGGGTGCTGCAGAGAGATGTAGAGAGATGCAGGGAGATGCAAAGAGATGCAAGGAGATGCAGAGAGATTTAGAGAGATGCAGGGAGATGCAGAGAGATGCAAGGATATGCAGAGAGATTTAGAGAGATGCAGGGAGATGCAGAGAGATGCAGGGAGATGCAGGGAGCTGCAGAGAGATGCAAGGAGATGCAGAGAGATTTAGAGAGATGCAGGGAGATGCAGAGAGATGCAGGGAGATGCAGGGAGCTGCAGAGAGATGCAGGGAGATGCAGGGAGCTGTAGAGAGATGCAGAGAGATGCAGGGAGATGCAGAAAGATGCAGGGAGATGCAGAGAGAAGCAGAGAAATACAGGGAGATGCAGGGAGCTGCAGAGAGAAGCAGAGAAATACAGGGAGATACAGGGAGCTGCAGAGAGATGCAGGGAGATGCAGGGAGATGCAGAGAGAAGCAGAGAAATACAGGGAGATGCAGGGAGATGCAGAGAGATGCAGAGAGAGGCAGGGAGCTGCAGAGAGATGCAGAGAGATGCAGAGAGATGAAGAGAAATGCAGGGAGATGCAGGGAGAAGCAGAGAGATGCAGAGAGATGCAGAGAAATGCAGAGAGATAAAGAGCGATGCAGGGAGATACAAGGAGATGCAGAGAGATGCAGAGAGAAGCAGAGAGATGCAGAGAGATAAAGAGCGATGCAGGGAGATGCAAGGAGATGCAGAGAGATGCAGAGAGAAGCAGAGAGATGCAGGGAGAAGTAGAGAGAAGCAGAGAAATGCAGAGAGATAAAGAGCGATGCAGGGAGATGCAAGGAGATGCAGAGAGATGCAGAGAGAAGCAGAGAGATGCAGGGAGAAGTAGAGAGATGCAGAGAAATATAGGGAGATGCAGGGAGATGCAGGGAGATGCAGAGAGATGCAGGGAGATGCAGGGAGATGCAGGGAGATGCAGAGAGATGCAGGGAGATGCAGGGAGATGTAGGGAGATGCAGGGAGATGCAGAGAGATGCAGAGAGATGCAGGGAGATGCAGGGAGATGCAGGGAGATGCAGAGAGATGCAGAGAGATGCAGGGAGATGCTCTCTCCATCAAACATTTAGGGCTCTTGTTAAAGGATCAGGCTGGCGTTTTAGCAGCGCTGACCTCCCGCTTGTAAGGATGGAGATTATTCAGAGGGCCTTAGTTAATATTAAGCAGCCGCTGACACGGGGCCTGGCGCTAGCTCGCTCTGCGCGGCGAGGTGGCCCTATTGAAATGAGAGGAGCCTTAATAATACATCTGTCCTTCAGGGGCCACCAAGCTAAAGAAAACGTGCTTTTGTGGAGCTGCGAGGTGCTTTGGATCATACAAATCCTGACGGTCACTCGAACGCCGACGTTCAGTCCATTTTAGTCCAACTAGTATTTGTAGTGAGAACAGAATTTGACACTGAAGAGAACCAACACCATCACTACAGCCGAGAACACATCGGCTCCGGCTCGCTGCAGACTCATGAACGCTGAAAGGTTATTTCTCATATTTGGTGTTTCCCTACGAACGTCCAGCTCGTGTCGATATCAGCTCGGTCCATGCATGCAGGGTTTTCAAAAGCTTCCCTTTCAGCTTCACAGGAAACAACTCGCTTCGGTTGAGAAAAGATTGTAGTTTGAGCTTAAAAACACTTTATTTAGTATTAATATATAATATAATATAATATTATTTATAGCTTCCTGGTTCACGGAAACGTGAAATAAATATGTATTTGGTGGCATATGTTTGAATTCCAGTGCATCACTTCTCATAGGTAAAGTGTTTGTTGACCTCCGTGTTTATACTTTGACTTTTAGGAAATGATTTATTGTGATAGAATAAAGTGTCCAGCAGTACAAAAAGAGTTTAACCCGACTGAACACGCTGCCTTGTGCTTTATTTAGATACGTTAGTGGCCCTTTAACTAGTTCTTTGTCTTCCTGGTTGTATTGGTTCCCCGCTTGCCCTGGAACATGACGTGTTTAATCTTTTTATGTTTGTTAGTTTGCATGTTGTTTATAATTCTGTATGTATCTGCTGGAGGTTTGCGTAAATAAAATCAGTATCATATCAGTGCATGATATTAGTGCATGATATTAGTGCATGATACTAGTGCATGATACTAGTGCATGATATTAGTGCATGATACTAGTGCATGATACTAGTGCATGATACTAGTGCATGATATTAGTGCATGATACTAGTGCATGATATCAGTGCATGATATCAGTGCATGATATTAGTGCATGATACTAGTGCATGATATCAGTGCATGATATCAGTGCATGATATTAGTGCATGATATTAGTGCATGATATCAGTGCATGATATTAGTGCATGATATTAGTGCATGATATCAGTGCATGATATCAGTGCATGATATCAGTGCATGATATTAGTGCATGATATTAGTGCATGATATCAGTGCATGATATCAGTGCATGATATTAGTGCATGATATTAGTGCATGATATTAGTGCATGATATTAGTGCATGATATCAGTGCATGATATTAGTGCATGATATTAGTGCATGATATTAGTGCATGATACTAGTGCATGATACTAGTGCATGATACTAGTGCATGATATTAGTGCATGATACTAGTGCATGATATCAGTGCATGATATCAGTGCATGATATCAGTGCATGATATTAGTGCATGATATCAGTGCATGATATCAGTGCATGATATTAGTGCATGATATTAGTGCATGATATCAGTGCATGATATTAGTGCATGATATTAGTGCATGATATCAGTGCATGATATCAGTGCATGATATCAGTGCATGATATTAGTGCATGATATTAGTGCATGATATCAGTGCATGATATCAGTGCATGATATTAGTGCATGATATTAGTGCATGATATTAGTGCATGATATCAGTGCATGATATTAGTGCATGATATCAGTGCATGATATTAGTGCATGATATTAGTGTATGATATTAGTGCATGATATTAGTGCATGATATCAGTGCATGATATCAGTGCATGATATTAGTGCATGATATTAGTACATGATATTAGTGCATGATATAAGTGCACGATATTAGTGCACGATATCAGTGCACGATATCAGTGCACGATATCAGTGCACGATATCAGTACATGATATTAGTGCATGATATCAGTGCACGATATCAGTACATGATATTAGTGCATGATATTAGTGCATGATATTAGTGCATGATATTAGTGCATGATATCAGTACATGATATTAGTGCATGATATCAGTACATGATATTAGTGCATGATATTAGTGCATGATATCAGTACATGATATTAGTGCATGATATCAGTACATGATATTAGTGCATGATATCAGTGCACGATATCAGTACATGATATTAGTGCATGATATTAGTGCATGATATCAGTACATGATATTAGTGCATGATATTAGTGCATGATATTAGTACATGATATTAGTGCATGATATTAGTGCATGATATTAGTACATGATATTAGTGCATGATATCAGTGCATGATATTAGTACATGATATTAGTGCATGATATTAGTACATGATATTAGTGCATGATATTAGTGCATGATATTAGTGCATGATATCAGTGCATGATATTAGTGCATGATATTAGTGCATGATATCAGTACATGATATTAGTGCATGATATTAGTGCATGATATCAGTGCATGATATTAGTACATGATATTAGTGCATGATATTAGTGCATGATATCAGTGCATGATATTAGTACATGATATTAGTGCATGATATTAGTGCATGATATCAGTGCATGATATTAGTACATGATATTAGTGCATGATATTAGTGCATGATATCAGTGCATGATATTAGTGCATGATATTAGTGCATGATATCAGTGCATGATATTAGTGCATGATATTAGTGCATGATATCAGTGCATGATATTAGTACATGATATTAGTGCATGATATCAGTGCATGATATTAGTACATGATATTAGTGCATGATATTAGTGCATGATATTAGTGCATGATATTAGTGCATGATATTAGTGCATGATATTAGTACATAATATTAGTGCATGATATTAGTGCATGATATTAGTGCATGATATTAGTTAGTTTGGTTCTTTGTTTACTTTGCTAGTGATGCGTCTTGTCGCTGCGTCTCTGATGTGGATCATCTGCGTTGGACACAAATGGAGACAGACAGACTCCTGAGATGCCAGTTTGACCAGAAGCTTGTGAAATTGATTCCTAAATGAATGTGTAGCTTCAGGAGGCAAAGGCTGAAGTCTGCAGGGGATTTACATATTAGTCTAATAGAAAGGAATGAGTGCAGAGCACTATCCATCATCGGCTGTGACACGGGGAGCTGCAGAAGGCCCGCCGGACTGTCACGCGCTCAGAAGGGCGAGCTGTGGTAATGTGATGTGGTGTCATCAGAGTCTCCTTCACGTCACACTGCGTCCCGTTGTCACAGCTGTAATTGAGGCGTCCATGTTGGCCCGCTCGTCACTTTGAATATTGTCACGGTGACCGTGTGGGCCTCCGGTGTGGCTGAACCAGAAACCACAGAAGAAGAGTTCTTTTTATTTTTCTTATTTCTCAAATATTTTAATACATTAAGGAATAAAAACCTTTAGAAATAAATAAATGAAAATCTTATATAAAAATATATAAATAAATGTAAGGATTTAAAATAAAATGCATTTAAAACCATTAAAAAAATGTATTAAAAAGAGAAATACATAAATAAAAACTTATGGAAAATATCTTTCACTAATATGTTAATAAATTAAAGAACTTAAAAGATAAATAAATTAAAAGCCTTTAAAAATAAAAAATAAATGATTTAAAGATCTAAAAAAAACATTAGAAAAAACAAATACAAATCTTTAGGACCTTTAAAATCTATTTCAAAAATCTATTTATAAATTAAGGATAAGAATATATAAAGAAGACCTCAAACTCTTATGTAATATATAAATATATTCAATAACAATTATTGCATTATGGGAGAATAGAGTCGTTCATCATTTATTTTGGTCTACTTACTTTGTGTGTATTTTCTCTTTATGTTAATAACCGTTCAGCGCTGATGTTGCAGTGAAACAGATGTTTGCTTAGGACTCTTGATGAATACTTTGAATCTGTCCTCCATGTTTTTCCGCTCATTGATGGATGTGTCAGCTCCACTTCCTGCCTTTCTGCTGCTCGACAAATCAGCCAGAGGCTTGTTAAGGTGGACTGGAAGGTATGAAGCTGTGACGACATATTTCCATTGAACGCAGCGTTTAACATCTTGCATGTCAAAACTTTGTTTTGGTTATTTCTTTGCCAATTTTATGCCTTTTATAGATTTTATTAGATAGTTGAAAGTAACGATAACAGGAACGTCACGCAACAAAGGTCACCAGTGCACCCCCACTCTGCACGTTCCATCTACGGTAGCACTTAATAATAAGACTGTTCTGTAAATATACTGTGGCATTCTCTGTATCTCTGTATGCATGTTAAAGGAGCTCCTGCTTTCTAATGGATCTCCTCTCTGTTCACTTCCTGCACAGGCCCTCAAAGTTCTCTACAAGTTTCACACACTTCTGCACCAGGAGGAGGCTTCACACACTTCTGCACCAGGAGGAGGCTTCACACACTTCTGCACCAGGAGAAGGTTTCACACACTTCTGCACCAGGAGGCTTCACACACTTCTGCACCAGGAGGAGGCTTCACACACTTCTGCACCAGGAGGAGGCTTCACACACTTCTGCACCAGGAGGTTTCACACACTTGTGCACCAGGAGAAGGTTTCACACACTTCTGCACCAGGAGGTTTCACACACTTGTGCACCAGGAGGGGGCTTCACACACTTGTGCACCAGGAGGTTTCACACACTTGTGCACCAGGAGAAGGTTTCACACACTTCTGCACCAGGAGGTTTCACACACTTGTGCACCAGGAGGGGGCTTCACACACTTGTGCACCAGGAGGTTTCACACACTTGTGCACCAGGAGAAGGTTTCACACACTTCTGCACCAGGAGGTTTGCAGCAGGAAGTATGTCCGAGCGTTTGTGCAGGACTGTACATTGAAGGAATTTTGAAAGTTGTTCATGTTGAATGTTCAGTGTTTGTGTGAAATGATTGCACATAAAAGTGCTTTAATGAAACATGTTTGGACCACGTTGACACAATATGGACAAACGCCTCTGGGAACATCTCAATGAAACTGTAGGACTTAAACTCGACTCCAAATCAAATCTAAACACCTGATAATAAGTTGAGTTCAACCTGATATGAATTGAGATGTCCTGCAGTATGTATCTGCTGCACAATGTCCACAATCCTCCTATTTGTGGTTTCCATGATGGAAATGTGTTTTATTAAAACTATAATTGCATGTTTATTGCCAGAGTTTATTGCCAGAGCTGAAACCCGTCTGCTCGTTCTCACTGGTTATCTCCATCAGTAATGAAGGTGCTGGTAATGGAGGATCTCTGCACGTCTTCTCTGCGCCTCTTGTTCGGAGCCTGGTTGGATTTCACAGCCCGCGGCGAGTTTCTCTCTCACTTCACATCTCTGAGAGAATAAGGAATTCCACTGGCAAAAGCAATCACAAACTCCAGATCAAACGTATCCTCGGCTGAATTCCCTGACAGACTAAAATCATTTGTTCCTCTTGCTAACGCTCAGCGCTGCGTCCCCTGAACCTCTCGCTCCTCTCCGCTGCTTTGTTTTATGTGGTTTCAGCAGCTGCGTCCTCTGGGCCGCCCTGTCAGAGCTAATATTGAAGTACACACAGGCTAGCTGCAGCAGCAGCAGTCTCGCCTTTTCCCCTCCTGTTAGCGTCCTTTTTCATCAGCTTCCGAGTGAGGATTTACATTATGTCAAGCTTATCCTGCCGGCGAGGTAAGACGAGGTCAGGGGAAGTTATTTCAAAGGGGTCGTGCAACATTTTAAGTATGTGTGGCGCCTAATTCAACAAGAAAGGTTTGAGGAAAGTGCGGTGTCGGCAACGTGGCTTCAAAGACTAAAGTTTTGTTGAATTATTGACGCGATCAACACTCCTTCTACACGAGGCAATCAAAGGTCGGACTGAAGAATAATATTTACTCAGCTACAACCAGAAGCAGGAGATGACGCCATGTGTTGGAAACAAACCGGCTCAGTTAACAACCACATACTTCATGTTGGCAGCGCTTTAACCGCCGAACGATTTCAGATAATATTAATGAATACAGACATGACACTTTGGAAGACTTGCAGGTGTTTGTAAAAAGTCTTCAATAAGACACGTCGGGCTGTTTGGTCTCGAACTAAACCCAAAGATATCCAGTTTACGATCAAGTACGGTCCTCACGATTCAGAAGCTTCTTCTGACAAACACAACGCTGACACTGCTCAAAGGGGAGGCGACACCATGACAGGAGAGAGAGGAAACGTTACCTTCAGGAACATTACACATGTCTCTGTCTCACTACATATACAACACAGGACTGATGACACCATGACAGGAGAGAGAGGAAACGTTACCTTCAGGGACATTACACATGTCTCTGTCTCACTACATATACAACACAGGACTGATGACACCATGACAGGAGAGAGAGGAAACGTTACCTTCAGGAACATTACACATGTCTCTGTCTCACTACATATACAACACAGGACTGATGACACCATGACAGGAGAGAGAGGAAACGTTACCTTCAGGGACATTACACATGTCTCTGTCTCACTACATATACAACACAGGACTGATGACACCATGACAGGAGAGAGGAAACGTTACCTTCAGGAACATTACACATTTCTCTGTCTCACTACATATACAACACAGGAATGATGACACCATGACAGGAGAGAGAGAGGAAACGTTACCTTCAGGGACATTACACATTTCTCTGTCTCACTACATATACAACACAGGACTGATGACACCATGACAGGAGAGAGAGGAAACGTTACCTTCAGGAACATTACACATGTCTCTGTCTCACTACATATACAACACAGGACTGATGACACCATGACAGGAGAGAGATGAAACGTTACCTTCAGGAACATTACACATTTCTCTGTCTCACTACATATACAACACAGGACTGATGACACCATGACAGGAGAGAGGAAACGTTACCTTCAGGAACATTACACATGTCTCTGTCTCACTACATATACAACACAGGACTGATGACACCATGACAGGAGAGAGAGGAAACGTTACCTTCAGGAACATTACACATGTCTCTGTCTCACTACATACAACACAGGACTGATGACACCATGACAGGAGAGAGAGGAAACGTTACCTTCAGGGACATTACACATGTCTCTGTCTCACTACATATACAACACAGGACTGATGACACCATGACAGGAGAGAGAGGAAACGTTACCTTCAGGAACATTACACATTTCTCTGTCTCACTACATATACAACACAGGACTGATGACACCATGACAGGAGAGAGAGGAAACGTTACCTTCAGGAACATTACACATGTCTCTGTCTCACTACATATACAACACAGGACTGATGACACCATGACAGGAGAGAGGAAACGTTACCTTCAGGGACATTACACATGTCTCTGTCTCACTACATACAACACAGGACTGATGACACCATGACAGGAGAGAGAGGAAACGTTACCTTCAGGGACATTACACATGTCTCTGTCTCACTACATATACAACACAGGACTGATGACACCATGACAGGAGAGAGAGGAAACGTTATCTTCAGGAACATTACACATTTCTCTGTCTCACTACATATACAACACAGGACTGATGACACCATGACAGGAGAGAGGAAACGTTACCTTCAGGGACATTACACATTTCTCTGTCTCACTACATATACAACACAGGACTGATGACACCATGACAGGAGAGAGAGGAAACGTTACCTTCAGGGACATTACACATTTCTCTGTCTCACTACATATACAACACAGGACTGATGACACCATGACAGGAGAGAGGAAACGTTACCTTCAGGGACATTACACATTTCTCTGTCTCACTACATATACAACACAGGACTGATGACACCATGACAGGAGAGAGAGGAAACGTTACCTTCAGGGACATTACACATGTCTCTGTCTCACTACATATACAACACAGGACTGATGACACCATGACAGGAGAGAGAGGAAACGTTACCTTCAGGGACATTACACATGTCTCTGTCTCACTACATATACAACACAGGACTGATGACACCATGACAGGAGAGAGAGGAAACGTTACCTTCAGGAACATTACACATTTCTCTGTCTCACTACATATACAACACAGGACTGATGACACCATGACAGGAGAGAGAGGAAACGTTACCTTCAGGAACATTACACATTTCTCTGTCTCACTACATATACAACACAGGACTGATGACACCATGACAGGAGAGAGGAAACGTTACCTTCAGGGACATTACACATTTCTCTGTCTCACTACATATACAACACAGGACTGATGACACCATGACAGGAGAGAGAGGAAACGTTACCTTCAGGGACATTACACATGTCTCTGTCTCACTACATATACAACACAGGACTGATGACACCATGACAGGAGAGAGAGGAAACGTTACCTTCAGGGACATTACACATGTCTCTGTCTCACTACATATATGTACAACACAGGGAGTGTTTTTAGAAATAATTGCGTTAATGTTACATATCATATCTTTAACTTTCTTTAACCATGATGACGAAAGCTCCATGATCTTGAGAAAGTAATTGTTTTTGTATCAACATCTCTCCCAAAGCCTAACGAGAAGTTTAGTCGTCTAAAGCAAAACCTTAACTAAAGTGTTGTCAGATCAGGAAATATTAATGATTGTAACAGTTTCAATAAGTCAGGAAGGACAACACAAACAGTACTTGTTTAAAAAAATCAATGTCAATATTTTATTTCTTAAAAATGTACAAATGATTTACATTCAACACACTGGTGCAACAATGTACAAAAGAAAAAACGCTTGATTCTCTCTTCAGATGTCTTGGGCTCTTCTCGCTGCGGGAGCACAACCAATTTATGCATGGGTTCATAATTCAGTCCCAAATCAAGTCTCTGATGCCCGACATGGAGATGTCACAGTTAATCTCAGCAGCAATGCAGCAATCAAATAATGTCTCACAGAGGACAGGGACCGCTGTGATGAATGGAGGAGAACTCTCCTCCAGCAGAAATGAATTTACAGTGTAAAACAAGTTGATGGTACATTCCAAATATTCAGGTATCAGATAATCACCTGGTTTGTACATTTAAAATGTAATCATATGCACAAGATGCATATGTTTTGGCGGAGCTAGGCACTTAGTAAACTGATCTTACTGCATACCTGTACAACAACTGAAATAATTCTGTTGTGCACGTCATATTTACTACCTAAGGCGAAAAAACAGGAATATGGCTTTTCAAAAAGATAGAAATCTGCCATTTTTAATAATTAACAAATGAGGCTGTACAAGAAAACAAGCGTCACACACTGCAGAGGCTTTTTGGCACACAATCACATCAATGTTAAGTTGGTTGAAGGTCTATTGTGCATCAGGAGTTTTGAAAAACAGTTTGCTACGACATCGAGCTGAGGAACTTGCTCTCTTCTGCCAAAGCGGTCAGCAACGAGCTCATGTCCCCGATGGCCATGTTCCCCGTCCCCGCCGGCAGCGAGGGCAACGTCGCAGAGTTCCTGGGCGTTGTCAGGCGAGAGGAACTCTGGGACAAGCTCTGGAGCAGACCTGGACTCAGGGTTCCCGACATGACGCTGGAGTGATCCCCATCGTCCAGCATGCAATCAAAGTCTATCTGCGGCTGCTCCAGAACTGCGTTACAGTCTACAGGCGTTGGCTTGTTGCCTGAACTGGGGGACGCTGCGTCGCTTTCAAAAGGAGGTGCATTCACAGGAGAAACATGATGCTCCAAGTTCCTGTTGGGCTCAAACACTTGAATCCGTCCTGTGTAATACAAGGCATTGTCATCAGAGTTGTCGCTGCATTGAAGTCCTAAAACTCCACTGGGTAATTTGGAAGCAACATCCGGGGTAGCGTTACTTTGGTGCCGTGTTTGCTGCACCGCTTTTGGCCCTGAAAGGTGCCTGTTTAGAGGTGTAGGTCCTGTTGGTGGCACTGGCTGGAGGTGACTCTGATTCCCAGTTTGCAAAGGATTCTGGGAGGTCATGTCACAGTTCTGCTGATCTGAAATCATGATGGATACATCACAGTCCTCAATTTTAACTTGCACTGGCTGAAATCCAGCATCAGCAAAGTGCATGTCCACAGGCTCCGTGTCAGCAGGCTCCTGTTTGCATGTGGGGCTGTTGCACTGGGGATACGTGTTACCGTTCCTATCATAGGGACTGATGCCTTTGTTAAACCTGTACGGAGAGCTAAGGGCTTCATTGAGATTTGACGACTGCGGGCATCTCTGCTGTTGGAAGCCGTTTGCTCCGGGTTCAGTATTCAGCTGTTTGCATCTCTGCTGCGTTGTGTTGACGAGGTTTTGAATCATCTGCTGGTTGATGCTGTTGTGAAAAGATCCAACGTTCTGGTTTTGCTGGAGGACAGCCAGGTTCCCTCGAGCCTGGAGCTTTGAGTAGTGCTGGCTGGCATCCATGGGTCCCGAAGAGGCTTTGTTCCACTGAGCAAGTAAGTTGGCCTTACTGTCCCTCGGTGAAGATGAACGCTGCTGCCCTGGACCCATGCTGGAGGGGGCTAAAACCTGATGCTGCAGGTTCATGTTGGTATTCACAACAGCCATCCTTCTCTGATAGTACGAATGCTGCTGGAGATTGGGGGTACCTTGAAAATCTTGTTGATTTGTTGACCCTCTGTTGTCAGTGCTGAGGTCAGGCAGCATCACATCTTCTTCTGGGATGTCACCCGTTATCATCCTCATGGTGATATTTTCTGAAATGCTGGGTGGTCGCAGGCTGTAAGGGTAGCGGTGGGGACTAACGTCCGGTTTCTGGGATAAATGTTGGCGGTCTGCTGCAGGAGGCAGATGCGGCTGCATGGTCACTGCTCCACTCAGTGTGCCCATGCTGTTGTAGCGCTGCATTTGTGGCTGGCTGGTATTATCAATGGCCACGCGTCTCACGGGGTCACTGGCTCGGCGGGGGATGTTAGACGGGACCTCATGGGGCATCAGGCTCCGTGTGGTGTAGCTGCTGTACTGTCTGGAAGGCAGGCCTTTGTTGGTGCTGGACGATTCCTGGGAGTCCCCGTACAGTGCGGTGTGGGTCTTCAAACACATTCGGTCCATGTATGGAAGAGGCGTAGGCGGTGCACCTCCAGTGGCAGCCGCGTATTTTGCTTTGAGGCGGTAGTGCTGGGCTGGGGTCAGGCTGAGAGGGCTGGGTAAGCCCCCTCCTCCGCTGCCTCCCCCACTCTGGCTGTTCTGACTGGAGCGCCGGGACATGTCGGCCGAGATGGGGTCGTAGGAGTCGGCAGAGCTAAGGTTGCTGGGGCGGTTGGAACCGAACTGCGAGGCCTGGCTTGAGCGCCGACTTGAGTAGCACGGGGAGATGCCTGAGGAGCGGCGACTGAGGGTGTAAACTGAGCTCAGGGTGCTGGATGTGCTGTCACGGCGCTCTGAAAGGTGTTCCAGCAGAGTCGTTTTACCAGAGCTCAGATCACCAAAGCCAGAACCAGGGAAGGACACCGGATCACCACCCATACTTGGGCTCTCCAGGAAGAACCCTGTGGATGAAAAGATGTTAAGATGTTAAGACTCATTAACCCAATCTATGTTTGTGGCAGACAGACACATGGAGCAACTAGCTGGAACAAGTGCAACATCAAAAAGCTAGAGTCAGATATGATTTTCAGAAGTAACCCGAGCTAAGAGGAGATTAAATATTATAATAATATATTATATTAGGAGCTTGTTGTGGAGTTCCCCCAAGTGGTTAAAAACATCAATGGATGCAGCTTTAATCTCACCATTGTCACAAAAGCCCTTTTTCTCTCGACTCACCGCTTGCTGGTATGGGTGGGAGCTTGGTGCCGAGGACCGGAGCCGCTGGGCTGCTGGCCCACCGACACGAGTCCCTCACTGTCTTCAGCTTCTCCTTCTTCAGATGCTCCAGGCGAAGGCTGGTGCCGAACTGCTTTCGAAAGTGTAGACCCATCACCGCGACCCCGCCGGTTGAATCTTCACAGCCCAGGGACTCCACAAAGGGCAGGTCGTCCAGGGTGCTGAGGTCCCCCAGGCTCCCCCCGCTGTGCGCCGCCATTTCTACTCCACTGTCATTGTTGGTGGCACTGCCAAGTGGCGATGGTTCGCTGCTACATGATGACTGACCGCCAGGGCTGGACTGATACATCTGAAGCAGGGATGGAAAGAGTGGACAAGATACAGAGCGTAAGAGAAGCAGAATGTTTGTCCTACAGAAGTGGAGCAGCAGTTAACTTGGCAAGGAGAACGGTGAAGCATTGAGTCATTTTATCCTCCCACAGCTTAATTGTAAATAATGAGTGTTTTTTGAGATGGGGTGAAGAGGTGGGGGTGCACCACAGATTACAGACTGTGTTAGTCTGTCTGTGAATTAGAAATGTGCAGGATGAAAGGCTGCTGGAGCCGAGCCGCTCGTCACGAGATCTCGTTTCTCCCTCCAGAAAGTGAACAAGGAGGCTTTTTGAACATCGTCACACGACTTGTTTCAGTTACATTTACAGTGAAACGCCTTCTGGGCTTCTTTCTTTCACCTGCACAACTTCATTCTCTTCATTCTCTTCATTCTCTTCATCCAAAAAGTACCTCCTGCACTAATGTTACTGATATTTGACCTCAGGACACAAACATGTTTCTCACCTCACGACTCTTCCCTTCAGACAATAACACTTACACACTCTCTGAATTCTCCGTGCTTTCCTTGCAGACGAATGTATTGGCTGTTAGAACGCTGTCTTTATCGTGCCGTGATGCACAGAGCGCCAACACCAACTCCCAGAGTTTGAATACTAATGATGGAGTGGCTTTCATCACGCTCAGGCTCTGACAGCTCTCCGCTGCCGTGTGGAGGAGGAGTGACGCGTCTCACAGATGACACGCAGCGAGAGTGTATCAGAGGTTCACTCATTTACAACGTGCTGACATTATAAAAGACAAAACTTATAAATAAATACAATTAATTATTCTTTAAAAAGTCATCTGTGCAGAAAATGAACTAAATCCTAAAATGTTAAACAGTATTTTTATTCGTCATTATCTCATGGTTGAAAGGAAGTGGTTATTCTCCTCTTTGTGTGTCAGCAGCTGCCAGATGCAGGTAGCACCACGTCCTCCCTCTTGTAATAAAACTATATTTTGATGGAGTAAAATGGCGTAAGATGGTGAAAGATATGATAATAAGCCAGAGGTGAGCTCACCTTAGCAAGGTCTGTCCATAAGGAAGTCAGAAAAGGGAGAGAAATTAAGACAATCAAGCAGCGAGACAGGAAACGTTGGAATAAAGAGGCGTGTGCAGGACCGATGCACGGTTACTTTCTGATCTTACCACAGAGTTCTCCGTCTTGATGGATTGACGTGCAGGTAGTCCTCCCTGCCTCTGGGGGAGCTGTTGTCGGACATCTTGTCCTCCCTCTGGATTCTGTCTCTGTTCCCCGTCTCGTTCTCGCCGTTCTCCTTGGGCGCGGCGGCCTCGGCGGCAGGTCGCTGCGCTGCTTCTTTGTGACGTGGGCCTCCGGGCCGTGGACCGTCTTCACGTGCTTCCTGAGGGAACTGGGATCCGTGTAGCGCTTCGTACAGCCGGGGATCTTACACACGTAGGGTTTATACAGAGCAGAGACATTGATTGACGGATCCAAA
>NW_021166945.1:10482-12135 GCF_900634415.1 Cottoperca gobio | reverse complement strand
AATTCAATCAATATGAGGGACATGGTGCAAACATAACCTGCATAACAGATCACCCAGGATTCAAATCAAAGTGTCTGGATGTTTGGGTGTTGCAGACAGCCTACCAAAGGTATTAGAAGAGGGACAGACAACAAGCAGGTGATCAGCCAAATAATGAGTAAGTTACTTGTGTGCACAAATGTGTAGAGCTCAGAAACTTTGATGTATTTATGGGAAGTCGAATGGTCACTCTTAATAAATAGATAAATAAGCAAATAAGGTTGAAGCAATTACCATTGACATGTATTATCTTGTATTTTAAAGAATGTATCACTATATGGTATGCCGCCAGCTGGTGAGATTCTGCCGGGGAATACTTGGTAAGAAACACAGAATGCCATCATGTGCCATTCAAAAGATCTGTGCAACGTTTCCATCTGACAACTACACGTCGTTCAAGTATCCAGCACTTTATTAGAGTCAATAACAAAACACAATATCAGTTCAGTGATTGAATCTGCTTCTATACAGCACAACAGCATCCCTCATGTTTGGTTCTTCCACCGACTGCTGAGTGGATCTGGGACTTTGAAAGGTTCTTCATCAACATTGTCTTGGCACAAAGCATTGAGTCTCGCTCAAGAGTTCAGTAACATACTCTGCAATTATAATCAACAATTATATATAATATATATATAATATATATATATAATGTGTGTGTGTGTGTGTGTGTATCTTTATTTGTATCTTACATATCAATATTGAAATATTATGATGCTGACCTTTGGAACAACCAACTTGGATTTGAACTTGCAGTCCAGCTGACCTGACACGTGGTCACGCCTGTATGGACTTGTGGTGTGTCCGTGGAGGGGGATCCGTCTGCACAGCAATTTCATTCTGACATGTCTGAAATGTACAAAACACAACTTTACTAATAAATCTTTCAAACCAGCTTGAAATTGTATTGCATGTTTATACATGTCTGCGTAAAGAACATATCTAATAACATACATAATAAAAGATGTGGTTGAATTGATTGAGAGAGCAATGATATCAAATCAAACAATTAAATATATGAATTATGTACATGCATGTGGTGATGCTATACTTTGTATTTTTAACACGTCCTGTGCAGGTCTACTGGTACTACAACTGTAATGTACAGATGACGTACAGTCTGTATACTTACTGGTGTACACACAGCTTCCTCCTCAGTGTGGATGTCCAATAGATGGTCACTGATCATACAGGTATCCTAAGTTCTGTCAGTGGCTTCATTCACCAATGTTTCAATACCTATGTAATAATAGGGTGATAGTCAAAAGTTAATTAGAATGCATTTCGTCGTCTCTTTGGTGGAGGACTCTGCACCGGCGGACATGTTTGAGTCGGCGTGCTGGCTTGTGTTGGCTGGGGTCTCGGCAGTATTGTCGGCACAGCTTCTGCGTTCAGTTTAAAATTATTTTTGAATCTCATTCCCTTGGCGAGCATAGTTGATTGTTCGAAACACGATCTCTCAAAGTGCTGCCCACAAATCGTCGGGTTCATCGACGCACAGCACCATAAACGCGACATTTTATCATCTTTTGGCCACAGAAAGCTAGATTTGGAGACGGCCACACATCCCCATACAACACATCGCTTGCCAATTATTCTTGGCGATCGATTGTT
>NW_021166945.1:0-10382 GCF_900634415.1 Cottoperca gobio | reverse complement strand
ATACAATATGACATGATATATATAATACAATATACATATATATATATACATATATACATATATATATACATATATATATATATATACATGTATCACATATTACATGTATATACATATATCCATATATTATATATATACATATAACATATATACATATATATATATATATATATATATATATACATACATACATATACATATATACATATATATATATACATATATATATATATATATACATATACATATATACATATATACATATACATATATACATATATACATATATACATATATATATATATATACATATATATATATATATATTGTAAATGATCAGTAGTGATACGAATATTACCCTTGAACTGAAATAACTGTAAACAGGAAATACAATTAAATGGCAATGGTTACATTTCTTTACATATTAAAACTCAGGCCCTCTATCGCCGACAGACAGTGCAGCTGTACTGCTAGTGCCAGACATCCCTCACAGCCTTGCAGGATCCAGAAGGAGGCCAAAGCACAGCGGACACCAAATCTGGACCTGGGTCGTCGAGGCAGCTGTCAAAACCTAATCGATGGCCTGGGTCTAGGATGATAGGATGAAGAGTTCTCAGTTCTAGGTTCTATGCTTGAGTAGTTGTCCTCCAACACGGATGAACTCTCCACTCTCATCCAGCGTCTAGGGACTGGCTTACCAGGTTTCAGTTGGCTGTATTCCTGGGGGGAACTATCTAGCTACTGCGGAAGTCTTCAGCGATGCGAGCAGTGGTGAATTCACCTGTAATGGGTAAATGGGTCTTTGGCTTTGCAGGAGAAGAAATGGAAAAGGGCACTGATGCACTGCATAGGCTCTAAACATCCTGTTTAATTGTGCGTAGTGGTAGGTCCGCTCAGGTCCCTTGCCCACCTAACTTCTCTGCAGCATCCAGCAACAGCATATTTCTCTCTGAACAATAATCCAGTATAGCATAGGTGTTGATTGTTTGGGTTGGATTGTGGACACTATGGCGGATGCAGAGATTAACAACTTTCAGAAAGACCAGACTGTGTTCAGTGGGTCTGTCCAGATAGAGGTTCCTTTGTTGTGGCCCTTTTTTCATGGCTATCCACCTGTTGTATTGACGCTGACTCCTTAGGTGACCTCACATTGACATCATGCAGCACCCTTGGTAGAGGCTACATGTCTTTTTAAGTTACACTGAGTGTGTGTGCCGTGCACAGCGCCAACAGCTCTTGTTACTCCTTATCTATTCTATCAGCTGATCCTTGGTTAGCGTGGATAAACTGACTAAAAAAATAAACTACATTTCTACTTGTATTTTTGTCAATATTCATTCGTTTAAGATGTACATGCTGTATGTGTGAGTACATAAGGTTTCATAGAACATTTGGTTTCTAGTTGTTTAATGTCCTCCAGTTAAAGGTGTATTAGTGGGGTTCAGACAGTTCATAAAACTTAGTTCAGTAAAAAAAGAAAAATACACTATGTGGAAATATATTTTATAATTCATATGCCAATATTCAATTAAATGATTACATTTGCTGCTTTAAATGAATAAAAATGGCATTGCCAATGAATTAGGTAAGAAAATATATAATTTGTCCAATTTAACGTGATGTCCAGTATAGACGATGTCCACTTTTTTAATAGTATTGACATTGGCGTAACTTTACACAGTCCAGCTGGTTAAAACAGCTTTCAGGCCTGATCAAGTTTGGTTTAATAATTTGGCCAAAAAGAGGAATGCCACCTTACCTTTCAATTTCTTTCGGTAGGGTCACTCTCCATCAGATTTGACCAGTTTTGACAGCCTTTTAACCGACTGATGTGCCTTCAACTCCATCCATCGTCTACCGCTTTTCCGGGGTTGGGTCGCAGGGGCAGCAGCTCCAGTAGGGAACTCCAAACTTGCCTTTTCCGGGCCACATCCACCAGCTCCAACTGGGGGATCCCGAGTCATTCCCAGGCCAGTGAGGAGATCTAATCTCTCCACCGAGAATAGATGCCTGAACCACCTCAACTGGCTCCTTTCCACGAAAATGAGCAGCGGCTCTACTCCGAGTCTCTCACGGGTGGCTGAGCTTCTCACCCTATCTCAAAGGGAGATAGCCACCCTTCTGAGAAAACTCATTTCGGCCGCTTGTACCTGCAATCTGGTTCTTTCGGTCATGACCCAGCCTTAATGATCATAGGTGAGGGTAGGAACGAACATCGACCGGTAGATTGAAAGCTTTGCCTTCTGGCTCAGCTCTCTTTTCGTCACAAAGGTGCGGTAAAGCGAATGCAATACCGCCCCAGCTGCTCCAATTCCTCGGCCAATCTCTCGCTCCATCGTCCCCTCACTCGCGTACAAGACCCCGAGGTACTTGAACTCCTTCACTTGGGGTAAGGACTCATTCCCTACACGGAGTAGGCCATCCAACGGTTTACTGCTGAGAGTCATGGCCTCAGATTTTGAGGTGCTGATCCTCATCCCAACCGCTTCACACTCAGCTGCGAACCAATCCAGTGATTGCTGAAGGTCACAGACCGATGATGCCAACAGGCCACCAAACTGCAACCCCTCCCCTTCACTATGCCTCGATACATCCATGAATTTCACAAACAGGATTGGTGATAAAGCGCAGCCCTGGCGAAGGCCAACACCCACTGGAAACGAGTCCGACTCACTGCCGAGTATCCGGACACAACTCTCACTTTGGGCGTACAGGGATTGGATGGCCCTGAAAAGTGACCCCATACTCCCGCAGCGCCTCCCACAGTATCACCTGTGGGACCCGGTCATATGCCTTCTCCAGATCCACAAAACACATGTAGCACTAAGTACTCCCAGGCCCCCTCCAAGATCCTTGCGAGAGTGAAGAGTTGGTCCGTTCTTCCAAGGCCAGAACGGAATCCGCATTATTCCTCTTCAATCCGAGGTTTGACTATCGGCCGAACCCTCCTTTGTAGCACCTTGGAGTAGACTTTACCAGGGAGGCTGAGAAGTGTGATACCCCTGTAGTTGGCACACACTCTCTGGTCCCCCTTTTTAAACAGGGGATCCAACACCCCAGTCTGCCACCTCCTAGGCACTCCCAGACTTCAACATTTCTGGATGGATCTCATCAACCCCTGCGGCTTTGCCACTGTGGAGTTGTTTGACGACCTCAGGGAAATTGACGATGATCCCCCATCAGCTTCCAGCTCGGCCTCTACCATAGTCGGATTCAGGAGTTCCTCAAAGTGCTACTTCCACTGCCCGATAATCTTCTCAGTTAAAGTCAGTAGGGTCCCACCCTTGCTGTACACAGCTTGGAAGTTTCCCCGCTTCCCCTCCTGAGGTGCCGGACAATCCTTCTACATAGCTGCTGGTACCACGTACACTGGGAGCATCCTTATGTTCGAACATGGTGTTCGTTATGGCTGTTTCATGACTAGCACAGAAGTCCAACAATAAACGACCGTTCAGGTTCAGATCAGGGAGGCCGTTCCTCCCAATCACGCCTCTCCAGGTGTCTCTATCGTTTCCCATGTGCACGTTGAAGTCTCTCAGCGGAACTACGGAGTCCCCTACTGGAGCCCCTTACAGGACTCCATTCAGGGTCTCCAAGAAGGCCGAATACTCCAAACTGCTGTTTGGTGCAAAGTCACAGACAACAGTCAGAGCTTTCCCCCCCATAACCCGAAGGCATAGGGAGGTGACCCTCTCGTCCACCGGGGTGAACTCCAACGTAGCAGCGCTCAGCCACCCTCAAATATACCAACACAACCCAATACACAAAACAGAAACAAATACACAAACTATAACCAAATACAGAAACAAAACCAAATACGCAAAACACAACCAAATACAGTAACACTACTAAATACTGAAAACATAACTAAATACACTAAACACAACCAAATACAGAAACACAACCAAATACACAAAACACAACCAAATACAAAAAAATACAATCAAATACACAAAAACGTGTAGCAGCACTTCTGGGAATTTCTCTCTACCAATTTATTCTGTAAATTTACCATGCTGCGTCCATAGTGATTTAGTTCAATCATGGTTGTTTTCTACCAAAGTGAAATTTATTTGCCAATTTTGTTGAATTCTTTTTTTCTTTGTGTTTAATTCAATTAGTTATAAAGTAAAGGATGACTTTTAAAACTTTTTTCCATGTAATCAATTTAAGTCTTCTGTCTTGGTCTCCACCAATTCCTGAGAAAGATATGTCTCTTTAGCCAACATTTAATACCCCCTATCCTACAATCACATATTCACATAATTGTATATACACTATTGATATGCATTAAATGAAGAAGCAGCACAAGAAGCAGGCCCAAGTTTTACATCTGCGGGTCTGCAACAGCAGGTGGTGCTGCTTTCCTATTAGATGATACTGGATAGGAGGGAGTGGGGAATAAGTCTTGTACAAGACATGATTTTTTGATTCAACAAAGCCTTACTGTACTACACACCTTTTGCTAGTGTGCATGATGGTTAACCAAATAAGGACTGTATTATTTGATTTCCCTTTGAGCTTTCTTAGAATGTTTAACAAAGTTGAAATACATTTGTTTCTAACTTGCTTAAACATAGTACTGCTGATAATAGAGAGCACACTGTCACGCCCAGGCAGGAAATGGGTTTGTAGGAGTGTGTTTGTCTCAATACACAAATTATTTCTGACTCCCTCAGTGCAGCCAGTCTGGCGTGAGCAACCGACGCGTGAACAATGTCTACCCTTCTGCTGGTCGTGGGTGTTGTTGTAGGAATTGCGTACATTTACCGCCATGTTGTGGTGAAGGGAAAGCGGTACACAAGTAAAACAAAGCTGGATGGGAAAACTGTGATTGTGACCGGTAAGTGAAAGTTCTTGAATGTTGATTTTTTGGTTGTTCTTCTGTGGACTGCTGTGCTGTGTTTCATCCGGGTGTCAGAAGTCATATTACTGCATTAAGAAACAACTCATTCTATAGAAAATTCCTTGTAGGTGAAAACCTACATGGCAATAAAAATGATTCTGATTCTGACCAGACAAGTTCAGTTGTCGTCCGATTGTGACTGCATGAAAACAAGACTTTAACAATTTAAAATAGAGAATTTGAATGTAGGGATAAACTAGGAGTTAGGGAATGGAGGAAGGTATCAGGCAAGCGGCAAATTGTGTATATATATATATATTAGTGCTGTCAAGCGATTAAAACAATTAATCTTAATTACAAGCTTTGTGATTTGTGTGTCTAAATGAATCTAAATGAATCGCAAATATCAATATTTGCTGTGAGAAGCATTTCGAAATATTCAAATGGATTTTGGAAGATGAGTGAATCAATGAGTAGGCATTATAAACTTAAAGGTCAACATGTATTTTATTTCAATACTCTTTCTCCAATATCTTGTATGCCACAATTATCTTAGACAACACAGACCAATCAGTTTGTTTATATATATATATATATATATATATATAAAAAAGCATGTACCATATTTTCATCTCCAGGCAGCAACACAGGCATTGGGAAGACTACAGCCATAGATCTGGCAAAAAGAGGAGCCAGAGTGATTCTGGCCTGTCGCAGTGTGCAGAGAGGAGAGGCTGCTCTTGAGGAAGTCAAGAGGGTGAGTTGAAATAGATCGTGCTCGCTTTCTTCTTCCAAGGGAAGGATCTCTGTCTTAAATGGAACCCCGTCATGCAGAAGCTTATAGTTGCTCATAATGATGATGTGAGGATGTTATTTTGTTTAAAATGTTTATACTAGGCATATATTTGTTAGTATTTCTGTACCCATGTCATGCTCCATCATAACAGAGGTAGATGGTAGTGATATGTATATCACTCTATATACTGGTCCACCCTAATAAAACAATGCTGCAGAACACTTTGACTGTGCTAGATAGCCATGTTGCTACACAGAGATTAACAAACAAGTGTATCCCACAATTTCACAGTGCATTTTTATGTTACATTCAACTTCTCATTCAGTGGGAATAATGCAATATCTCTCACAGGAGAGTGGCAGTAATCAGGTGGTGTTCATGCCGTTGGATCTGGGGAGTCTGAAGTCTGTTTGCAGCTTTGCTGAAACCTTTCTGAAGTCTGAGCTCCGACTGGACATCCTCATCAACAATGCAGGTTAGATTGATCATAAACTTGCACAGCGTCAGAAAGCCTTGCCTGGAGGTTTGCCTCCTTATCTGTCCTCACTGTTCATTTAAAGTTTAATGCAGAAAGACAAGTCTATTATCCTAATGATGAAGGATAATTTAACACGGTATGTTGTGGGCAGCAGTTGTTTCAGCTTTGTTTCGGACAAATGTAAGATCACTCTGGTATGTTGAACGCAACTCAATACAAGCACCCACAGTTATCAAGATGTGATAGATATGAAACATGAATTAAATATATACGTATTGGCATGGGTGTGTATACTTCATCACTTCTGCTTTAAACTTTTTAATTAATTAAAATGTTGTTGGGTTTTTAAATTGAGGAAATTAACACATACAGGTAAAAATCAAGTAATGCGTATTTAATAAATTATTTAGCAAATGATTTGTTATTTAAGTCTTAAATACAATTACTTTTTACTATTCAACTCAGACTTTTAAAATGACAATTGCTTAATATTGCAGTTTAATTTTGGGCTCTTTATTATTCTTTTAAGTCAGATATACATAATAAGCACACAATGCAGTACATGTTTTACATTCTCATTTAAAATGAAGAGCAATATAACACACAGTTTGTTGTTGACATATACAATAATATATCATTTCCATATGAAAAAAGTGTTTCATATGGTTGTCTGGCAGGCCAGCCCTACATTTTGTCAGCTCACCTGTATATCGCAGCATTGCCTGTTGAATAAAGTTAAAATGCAGTTCATAAATTGTGTCAGACCGGAGGCACTTTGCTTGAGGTGGGAGATTTTGTGTCTCATCTTCCTGAAGGCAGAGGACTCCAAAAGGAACGTCTTTTGATCTTATCATCAAAATCCCATTAGAGTGTGAGCAAAGACAAAGACAGGACATAATATTGCCAGTTAACATGTTTTAGTCCATCTTTATCAGTGAACCATCATTGGTTTGCACAATCTGACTGGAATCACTGAGCAGCATGCAAAATAGAAGGAAAAAAAAGTTACACACAGAGCTACTCTGCAAGAAGGACGTTCTCCAAACTGAGCGGAAATCAACTGAAGCAGCTGATTTCTGTTGAAGCAGTAATCTGAAAGAGGAGAGTACAGAGTACAACACACATTTAGCAAAAATGGCACACGTGAACTTACAGTTGACCACAGTTGAAACCTCCCTTCGGACAAAAAGCAAAATCTTCTTAAAGAAAAACAAGCCAACTTTCAAAAAGCCACAGTTGAAAGTGGTTACACTACTTCAATATGTTATATTAATTGTGGAAGGCCATTCAATGACATTAAAGATAACAAAACAATTTGTCAATTAAGTCTCAAGTCACTTGCTGAATTTCACAAAAAGATGAAGCGACAAAATGGTCCAGCCTCCCTAACTTCATAACGCCCATATTCATCCGATGACCGTCAAAGAGACACAGAGTTAAACAGAGAACATGGCGTTTTTTTGACTGCAGTTAACTCTGCTAGTCTGAGAACTCCCCTGCTGAGGAGAAGGCGCCTTTAGTGAGATACAGACCAACATGTGAAGCTAAAGGCCCTGTCACACATATCCGTATGACAGAAACGTATGCCGGCGCATACGAAATATCGGCAATAGGTTGATATAAATTAAGGGTAAATTGTGATCGTTTGAAGGACGCAGACGAAACGCCGAACACGCCTATCATACAGTTCTGTATGGCAGAAACATGCCGGCGTATATGAAAATTAGCTCAAAATGTGTCATAGTCCAAATACCTCCAACTTTTCCACAGCGGTGTTGTAGCTGACGTATACATAATGAATACATTAATTAATATTAATTTGTATCTATAACAACACCTAAATAGGTAACATAATTACAATTGTGCTTGCTGGTTGTGATTCAATGATATGAATCAATCTGAAGAAAGATACCTAAGGCACAGACATGTTATCACAGTGTTTTCCACCAAATAAACACAAGCAACTTCGGATAGAATGACAATCTGTTTCCATCGCATTATTTGTGCTTTCTCGAATAACGTATTCAGATTCGAGTACATCCCTACTACTTTACAAGTAACTTTTCAGCTATTCCTCTTATCCCATACTTTCCAATTTTCTAAATAATTGGCTGTGATCTATCGTATAAAACACCTTCTATCGGTGAATATAAATACCAAAAGAACACTCATTATTTTCATCTACCATCTCCATAACTGCATAGGCAGTATGTACTCTATAATTCATATTTACCAAAGAAGAGACCACATTTTTTTACAAATTATTTCTGAAATATCTTTCAAAATTTAGGAATTTAAATACCGGTCTCTATAATTATCCATGTTATACTTATCTCCATTTTATATATTGGTAACTTCATATTGTTTGGAAAAACACCCTTTGAAAAGATTGGCAACACAGGTCAGATGTCCTCCAGTAAAATCAATGACTTCTTTAATAATTACCATGTCAATTAGTGAATAAGCCTACTTCTCCCCTCAAATGTTTTCATAAACATATTGTAGTGTACTGTTTAGCTGTAAAATTAGAAAGTTTGCTCCAGCCGGTGGGCGGGCATAAACATTCTTATTTTACAGCTAAACAGTACACTGAAATATGTCTCTGAAAACATTTGAGGCCAGAATTAGGGAAAGTAGTAACAAAATATGGATTCATATTTAATCACCGCTGCCTAGTTTCACAGTTTGATCAGAGTTCATAAGCAGTGTTTAACATTGTGTTAGAGATTCCTCCGCTCTGATTGGTTGTTTTCATTCGGGCGTGGTGGAATCTTGCAAATGGCATTAGGATGTCTGGGGGAAGGCAGAAGAATTTTTTTTTTTTTACTGAAGCTCTCTGTCAAGCACTGTCAGGATATAGTGACAGTTTCAACAAATGTGAAAATAAGTTATTTTTAACAGTGTAACCAACTGCAGCTAGCCATACATACACTTTGCCAGTTCAAAGTTTTGCAGGTAATCTCTTTCTTCTGACTTCTTGTGTTTCTTGTCCTATCGAACTTTGTAGAGCAATGTTTCCATGCTACGGAATCTTAGGAATTACTTTAACGTGTGCAATTGTATTAACTGATAGAAATTAAGCCAAAGCTTTAAAAAATAAGACCCAAGTTGTGGTAAACTTAATGATCCTTTAACTGAGCTTGCAGGTAAAAGCTGCAGTAATTTGAGAGCTAGGGTACTGTGAAGTTTTGCATCAATTTTGTGCAGGATATTACAGGATCTTAATTCTTTGGTTTCTGCTGGATGATAGCCAATGTATGCTTGTTTACCCTTCTAGACAAAAAGGGGTCTCAGCTCAGCCTATGTTGACTATTCTTGTGACTTCAGGTCTGCATATTCAAGGAATCATCATACTCTTCCACAGATATAAGATACTCAAAAGCCTTACTGGTTTTGTTGCTTCTATATCTGGAAACAGATATATTCTCCATGTTTTTGTTACAGGTATTTACCTACAGGGTCGAACAGAGGACGAACTGGGGATGATGTTTGGCGTCAACCACATTGGTCACTTCCTATTAACCAACCTGTTGCTGGACCGGCTGAAGGAGTGTGAACCCAGCAGGGTAGTCAGCTTGTCGTCTGTCGCACATAACTTTGGAACAATTAATTTTGACTGTCTGAACACCCACAAAGCTCTGGGACTGGGGACCTCATTCATGGAGGTTCTCCAGATCTATTCTGACAGCAAGCTATGCAACGTTCTCTTCACCCACGAGCTGGCCAAGAGACTCCAGGGAACCAAGGTCACCTGTTACTGCCTCCACCCAGGTCAGTAGTCAGAGCATGTCAGCATTCAACTCATGCAAAGAAAGGGGAAATAAGGTCTTAAAACAGGGAATTATACTGCATATATACAGTATATATACTCGGGTCGACAACCCCCTTAACTGTGATATAATGACCATATATCACGGTCTGAAGTGAGCTATTGCTTTTATAAAACGGTTACCAAGTGTAGCAATATGAAAGAAAAATACACACTCCAATTTAAATAGTTTTTATTATTAAATAATGATGTTCAAAATAAAATAGTCCCTCCGTTGCCTTCTGCACAAAACATAGTGCTAACAGCTAGCGCGCTAACAGCTAGCGCGGTGTTCTGTTCGTTTCGGTTTTTTTCCATTTGGTCTACCTGCTCTCCACGTAGCTCTGCATGTCGTCTTTTAGGGGCTTTTTTCTCTGGAGATAGGCACTGATCAATCCACTCCTCCATAGTAGAGAACATTGTACTATACGGATTGCATAAATGGACGGTCCCC
>NW_021166944.1:8670-21270 GCF_900634415.1 Cottoperca gobio | reverse complement strand
GAGGTAATGCGGGTCCATGCGAGTTAGTGTAAGTTAATGCAAGTTAATATAAATGTGAGTGAATGCGGGTTAATGTGAGTTATTGTGAGTTAATGTGATTAATGCGAAATGTGAGTTAATGCGAGTTAATGCGAGTCAATGCGAGTTATTGCGAGTCAATGCGAGTTAATGCGACTCCATGAAAGACAATGCCAGTTAATGCGAGTTAATGTGAGTTAATGCGAATAATACAAAATGTGAGTTAATGCAAGTTAATGTGAGTCCATGCGAGTCAATGCGAGTCAATGCCAATTAATGCGAGTGAATGTGAAATGCGAGTCAATGCAAGTTAATGTGAGTTAATACGAGTTAATGTGAGTTAATGCAAGTTAATGCAATTGCATGCGAGTCAATGCACACCACCTGCGGCTGTTTGTCTGTCAACACATGCCGCTGCTTTAGCTGCGCCCACCAGTCACCAGGGCGACGCCAGCGAATATAGCAACAGGTCATTCAGGAAAACAGCAAGACATGCCCCCAGAACAAGGCCCGCCCAGAACACCTGCAGGGAAACCAAACCATCAGTACTGAGTCTGAGGGTTACACTGTGTGTGTGTGTACTGACCCCAGTGGTTGTTGAAGTTGAGCGTGGCGGCAGCCGGGCCGAGAGATCGAGCCGGGTTCATCCTACATCCTGTCATACCTACCTGAGAAAGACAGGTGAGTTGTAATCGTTTTCAAACTTTAGACTAAACAACGCCAACTTCTGTGTGGCGAAAGCAGAGAAGTATGAAGCTACAGAAGCTTGGACAACAGCGACATGGGGCCCTGAATTCCATTCATTTGTTGTCTATCAGACCACAAAAAGAACAAGAGTTAGCTAGTAAACTCGCCGGTGTCAGATCTCCCGTCAGTCCCAGCAGCAGGGCGGCTGAGGCCGCACCCCCTAACAGCTGGCCAATCACATACAGCGCTGCCTGCCAAAAGCTGAGCCGGAGGGTTGGGGCCATCGCCACGGTTACCGCTGGGTTCAGGTGAACTCACCCTCCCACACAAACTGCTGCCATGGCGACAGACAGACCGAACACCAACGCCACCTGCAGTGGACATACTGGTGAGACGGGGGCGAGGCCAGACGACACGGGGACCAGATTGCTCTGGTCGCCTGCAGACCTCAGATCTGGTCCCGATTTCCCAGTAGCAGCTAGCAGTATCAAGACAGCTGATAGGCTGGCAGACATGAAGAGGGCGGTGCCTAAGAACTCCAGCAGGAAGTGATGTAAGCTGGTCCAGAAGTCTCTCAGGATCATATGGATTCAAAGAGGGACTTTTAAAATCAAAACAAGTTTCATAACAGATTGTGAGAAACTAAAATGTTAAACATTACGTGCAGCATGAGTTCATCTGTAGCGGCAAAATGTACCTGTCAATCACAGGGTGTCCAAAGCAAGGAGGATTACAAGTAAGGTGCAGGTGAGGAGCAGGCGAGTCCTCCTGACTGTCTTTTATAAAGCTGAACAGAGAGGCTGCTGGGATGTGTAGGTGATGTTCAGGTGGGAGGAACAAACTGATTCCGTCACCTCCAGTAAAACAGAAAATGTGTGTCTTTACTTTATGTCTTTACTTTGTGTCTTTACTTTATCTCTTTACTTTATGTCTTTACTTTATGTCTTTACTTTGTGTCTTTACTTTATGTCTTTACTTTATGTCTTTACTTTGTGTCTTTACTTTGTCTTTACTTTATGTCTTTACTTTGTGTCTTTACTTTGTGTCTTTACTTTGTGTCTTTACTTTATCTCTTTACTTTATGTCTTTACTTTATGTCTTTACTTTGTGTCTTTACTTTATGTCTTTACTTTATGTCTTTACTTTGTGTCTTTACTTTGTCTTTACTTTATGTCTTTACTTTGTGTCTTTACTTTATGTCTTTACTTGTGTCTTACTTTATCTCTTTACTTTATGTCTTTACTTTGTGTCTTTACTTTGTGTCTTTACTTTATGTCTTTACTTTATGTCTTTACTTTGTGTCTTTACTTTATGTCTTTACTTTGTGTCTTTACTTTATGTCTTTACTTTATGTCTTTACTTTATGTCTTTACTTTGTGTCTTTACTTTGTGTCTTTACTTTATGTCTTTACTTTGTCTTTACTGTTTGTCTTTACTTTGTGTCTTTACTGTGTGTCTTTACTTTGTGTCTTTACTTTATGTCTTTACTTTATGTCTTTATTGTGTGTCTTTAATTTGTGTCTTTACTGTGTGTCTTTACTTTATGTCTTTACTGTGTGTCTTTACTGTGTCTTTACTTTGTCTTTACTTTATGTCTTTACTGTGTCTTTACTGTGTCTTTACTTTATGTTTTTACTTTATGTCTTTACTTTGTGTCTTTACTTTGTGTCTTTACTTTGTGTCTTTACTTTATGTCTTTACTTTATGTCTTTACTGTGTCTTTACTTTATGTTTTTACTTTATGTCTTTACTTTATGTCTTTACTTTGTGTCTTTACTTTGTGTCTTTACTGTGTGTCTTTACTTTATGTCTTTACTTTGTGTCTTTACTGTGTCTTTACTTTGTGTCTTTACTTTATGTCTTTACTGTGTCTTTACTTTGTGTCTTTACTTTATGTCTTTACTGTTTGTCTTTAATTTGTGTTTTTACTTTATGTCTTTACTGTGTCTTTACTTTATGTTTTTACTTTATGTCTTTACTTTATGTCTTTACTGTGTGTCTTTACTTTATGTTTTTACTTTGTGTCTTTACTTTGTGTCTTTACTTTGTGTCTTTACTTTATGTCTTTACTGTTTGTCTTTACGTTGTGTCTTTACTTTGTGTCTTTACTTTGTGTCTTTACTTTATGTCTTTACTGTGTCTTTACTTTATGTTTTTACTTTATGTTTTTACTTTATGTTTTTACTTTATTTCTTTACTTTGTGTCTTTACTTTGTGTCTTTACTTTATGTCTTTACTTTATGTCTTTACTGTTTGTCTTTACTTTGTGTCTTTACTGTGTGTCTTTACTTTATGGCTTTACTTTATGTCTTTATTGTGTGTCTTTAATTTGTGTCTTTACTGTGTGTCTTTACTTTATGTCTTTGCTGTGTGTCTTTACTGTGTCTTTACTTTATGTCTTTACTGTGTCTTTACTGTGTCTTACTGTGTCTTTACTTTATGTTTTTACTTTATGTCTTTACTTTGTGTCTTTACTTTGTGTCTTTACTTTATGTCTTTACTTTATGTCTTTACTTTATGTCTTTACTGTGTCTTTACTTTATGTTTTTACTTTATGTCTTTACTTTATGTCTTTACTTTGTGTCTTTACTTTGTGTCTTTACTGTGTGTCTTTACTTTATGTCTTTACTTTGTGTCTTTACTGTGTCTTTACTTTGTGTCTTTACTTTATGTCTTTACTGTGTCTTTACTTTGTGTCTTTACTTTGTGTCTTTACTTTATGTCTTTACTTTATGTCTTTACTTTGTGTTTTTACTTTATGTCTTTACTGTGTCTTTACTTTATGTTTTTACTTTATGTCTTTACTTTATGTTTTTACTTTATGTCTTTACTTTGTGTCTTTACTTTATGTCTTTACTGTTTGTCTTTACGTTGTGTCTTTACTTTGTGTCTTTACTTTGTGTCTTTACTTTATGTCTTTACTGTGTCTTTACTTTATGTTTTTACTTTATGTTTTTACTTTATGTCTTTACTTTGTGTCTTTACTTTGTGTCTTTACTTTATGTCTTTACTGTTTGTCTTTACGTTGTGTCTTTACTTTGTGTCTTTACTTTGTGTCTTTACTTTATGTCTTTACTGTGTCTTTACTTTATGTTTTTACTTTATGTCTTTACTTTGTGTCTTTACTTTATGTCTTTACTGTGTGTCTTTACTTTGTGTCTTTACTTTATGTCTTTACTTTATGTCTTTACTTTATGTCTTTACTTTGTGTCTTTACTTTGTGTCTTTACTTTATGTCTTTACTTTATGTCTTTACTGTTTGTCTTTACTTTGTGTCTTTATTGTGTGTCTTTACTTTGTGTCTTTACTTTATGTCTTTACTTTATGTCTTTATTGTGTGTCTTTAATTTGTGTCTTTACTGTGTGTCTTTACTTTATGTCTTTACTGTGTGTCTTTACTGTGTCTTTACTTTATGTCTTTACTGTGTCTTTACTGTGTCTTTACTTTATGTTTTTACTTTATGTCTTTACTTTGTGTCTTTACTTTGTGTCTTTACTTTGTGTCTTTACTTTATGTCTTTACTTTATGTCTTTACTGTGTCTTTACTTTATGTTTTTACTTTGTCTTTACTTTATGTCTTTACTTTGTGTCTTTACTTTGTGTCTTTACTGTGTGTCTTTACTTTATGTCATTACTTTGTGTCTTTACTGTGTCTTTACTTTGTGTCTTTACTTTATGTCTTTACTGTGTCTTTACTTTGTGTCTTTACTTTATGTCTTTACTGTTTGTCTTTACTTTGTGTCTTTACTTTATGTCTTTACTGTGTCTTTACTTTGTGTCTTTACTTTATGTCTTTACTGTTTGTCTTTACTTTGTGTTTTTACTTTATGTCTTTACTTTATGTCTTTACTGTGTGTCTTTACTTTATGTTTTTACTTTGTGTCTTTACTTTGTGTCTTTACTTTGTGTCTTTACTTTGTGTCTTTACTTTATGTCTTTACTGTTTGTCTTTACGTTGTGTCTTTACGTTGTGTCTTTACTTTGTGTCTTTACTTTATGTCTTTACTGTGTCTTTACTTTATGTTTTTACTTTATGTCTTTACTTTATGTCTTTACTGTGTGTCTTTACTTTATGTTTTTACTTTGTGTCTTTACTTTGTGTCTTTACTTTGTGTCTTTACTTTATGTCTTTACTGTTTGTCTTTACGTTGTGTCTTTACTTTGTGTCTTTACTTTGTGTCTTTACTTTATGTCTTTACTGTGTCTTTACTTTATGTTTTTACTTTGTTTTTACTTTATGTTTTTACTTTATTTCTTTACTTTGTGTCTTTACTTTGTGTCTTTACTTTATGTCTTTACTTTATGTCTTTACTGTTTGTCTTTACTTTGTGTCTTTACTGTGTGTCTTTACTTTATGGCTTTACTTTATGTCTTTATTGTGTGTCTTTAATTTGTGTCTTTACTGTGTGTCTTTACTTTATGTCTTTGCTGTGTGTCTTTACTGTGTCTTTACTTTATGTCTTTACTGTGTCTTTACTGTGTCTTTACTTTATGTTTTTACTTTATGTCTTTACTTTGTGTCTTTACTTTGTGTCTTTACTTTATGTCTTTACTTTATGTCTTTACTTTATGTCTTTACTGTGTCTTTACTTTATGTTTTTACTTCATGTCTTTACTTTATGTCTTTACTTTGTGTCTTTACTTTGTGTCTTTACTGTGTGTCTTTACTTTATGTCTTTACTTTGTGTCTTTACTGTGTCTTTACTTTGTGTCTTTACTTTATGTCTTTACTGTGTCTTTACTTTGTGTCTTTACTTTGTGTCTTTACTTTATGTCTTTACTTTATGTCTTTACTTTGTGTTTTTACTTTATGTCTTTACTGTGTCTTTACTTTATGTTTTTACTTTGTCTTTACTTTATGTTTTTACTTTATGTCTTTACTTTGTGTCTTTACTTTATGTCTTTACTGTTTGTCTTTACGTTGTGTCTTTACTTTGTGTCTTTACTTTGTGTCTTTACTTTATGTCTTTACTGTGTCTTTACTTTATGTTTTTACTTTATGTTTTTACTTTATGTCTTTACTTTGTGTCTTTACTTTGTGTCTTTACTTTATGTCTTTACTGTTTGTCTTTACGTTGTGTCTTTACTTTGTGTCTTTACTTTGTGTCTTTACTTTATGTCTTTACTGTGTCTTTACTTTATGTTTTTACTTTATGTCTTTACTTTGTGTCTTTACTTTATGTCTTTACTGTGTGTCTTTACTTTGTGTCTTTACTTTATGTCTTTACTTTATGTCTTTACTTTGTGTCTTTACTTTGTGTCTTTACTTTATGTCTTTACTTTATGTCTTTACTGTTTGTCTTTACTTTGTGTCTTTATTGTGTGTCTTTACTTTGTGTCTTTACTTTATGTCTTTACTTTATGTCTTTATTGTGTGTCTTTAATTTGTGTCTTTACTGTGTGTCTTTACTTTATGTCTTTACTGTGTGTCTTTACTGTGTCTTTACTTTATGTCTTTACTGTGTCTTTACTGTGTCTTTACTTTATGTCTTTACTTTGTGTCTTTACTTTGTGTCTTTACTTTGTGTCTTTACTTTATGTCTTTACTTTGTCTTTACTGTGTCTTTACTTTATGTTTTTACTTTATGTCTTTACTTTATGTCTTTACTTTGTGTCTTTACTTTGTGTCTTTACTGTGTGTCTTTACTTTATGTCTTTACTTTGTGTCTTTACTGTGTCTTTACTTTGTGTCTTTACTTTATGTCTTTACTGTGTCTTTACTTTGTGTCTTTACTTTATGTCTTTACTGTTTGTCTTTACTTTGTGTCTTTACTTTATGTCTTTACTGTGTCTTTACTTTGTGTCTTTACTTTATGTCTTTACTGTTTGTCTTTACTTTGTGTTTTTACTTTATGTCTTTACTGTGTCTTTACTTTATGTTTTTACTTTATGTCTTTACTTTATGTCTTTACTGTGTGTCTTTACTTTATGTTTTTACTTTGTGTCTTTACTTTGTGTCTTTACTTTGTGTCTTTACTTTATGTCTTTACTGTTTGTCTTTACGTTGTGTCTTTACTGTGTCTTTACTTTGTGTCTTTACTTTATGTCTTTACTGTGTCTTTACTTTGTGTCTTTACTTTGTGTCTTTACTTTATGTCTTTACTTTATGTCTTTACTTTGTGTTTTTACTTTATGTCTTTACTGTGTCTTTACTTTATGTTTTTACTTTATGTCTTTACTTTATGTTTTTACTTTATGTCTTTACTTTGTGTCTTTACTTTATGTCTTTACTGTTTGTCTTTACGTTGTGTCTTTACTTTGTGTCTTTACTTTGTGTCTTTACTTTATGTCTTTACTGTGTCTTTACTTTATGTTTTTACTTTATGTTTTTACTTTATGTCTTTACTTTGTGTCTTTACTTTGTGTCTTTACTTTATGTCTTTACTGTTTGTCTTTACGTTGTGTCTTTACTTTGTGTCTTTACTTTATGTCTTTACTGTGTCTTTACTTTATGTTTTTACTTTATGTCTTTACTTTGTGTCTTTACTTTATGTCTTTACTGTGTGTCTTTACTTTGTGTCTTTACTTTATGTCTTTACTTTGTGTCTTTACTTTGTGTCTTTACTTTATGTCTTTACTTTATGTCTTTACTGTTTGTCTTTACTTTGTGTCTTTATTGTGTGTCTTTACTTTGTGTCTTTACTTTATGTCTTTACTTTATGTCTTTATTGTGTGTCTTTAATTTGTGTCTTTACTGTGTGTCTTTACTTTATGTCTTTACTGTGTGTCTTTACTGTGTCTTTACTTTATGTCTTTACTGTGTCTTTACTGTGTCTTTACTTTATGTTTTTACTTTATGTCTTTACTTTGTGTCTTTACTTTGTGTCTTTACTTTGTGTCTTTACTTTATGTCTTTACTTTATGTCTTTACTGTGTCTTTACTTTATGTTTTTACTTTATGTCTTTACTTTATGTCTTTACTTTGTGTCTTTACTTTGTGTCTTTACTGTGTGTCTTTACTTTATGTCTTTACTTTGTGTCTTTACTTTATGTCTTTATTGTGTGTCTTTAATTTGTGTCTTTACTGTGTGTCTTTACTTTATGTCTTTACTGTGTGTCTTTACTGTGTCTTTACTTTGTGTCTTTACTTTATGTCTTTACTGTGTCTTTACTTTGTGTCTTTACTTTATGTCTTTACTGTTTGTCTTTACTTTGTGTCTTTACTTTATGTCTTTACTGTGTCTTTACTTTGTGTCTTTACTTTATGTCTTTACTGTTTGTCTTTACTTTGTGTTTTTACTTTATGTCTTTACTGTGTCTTTACTTTATGTTTTTACTTTATGTCTTTACTTTATGTCTTTACTGTGTGTCTTTACTTTATGTTTTTACTTTGTGTCTTTACTTTGTGTCTTTACTTTATGTCTTTACTGTTTGTCTTTACGTTGTGTCTTTACTTTGTGTCTTTACTTTGTGTCTTTACTTTATGTCTTTACTGTGTCTTTACTTTATGTTTTTACTTTATGTTTTTACTTTATGTCTTTACTTTGTGTCTTTACTTTGTGTCTTTACTTTATGTCTTTACTTTATGTCTTTACTGTTTGTCTTCACTTTGTGTCTTTACTGTGTGTCTTTACTTTATGTCTTTACTTTATGTCTTTATTGTGTGTCTTTAATTTGTGTCTTTACTGTGTGTCTTTACTTTATGTCTTTACTGTGTGTCTTTACTGTGTCTTTACTTTATGTCTTTACTGTGTCTTTACTGTGTCTTTACTTTATGTTTTTACTTTATGTCTTTACTTTGTGTCTTTACTTTGTGTCTTTACTTTGTGTCTTTACTTTATGTCTTTACTTTATGTCTTTACTTTATGTCTTTACTGTGTCTTTACTTTATGTTTTTACTTTATGTCTTTACTTTATGTCTTTACTTTGTGTCTTTACTTTGTGTCTTTACTGTGTGTCTTTACTTTATGTCTTTACTTTGTGTCTTTACTGTGTCTTTACTTTGTGTCTTTACTTTATGTCTTTACTGTGTCTTTACTTTGTGTCTTTACTTTGTGTCTTTACTTTATGTCTTTACTGTTTGTCTTTTTACTTTATGTCTTTACTGTGTCTTTACTTTATGTTTTTACTTTATGTCTTTACTTTATGTTTTTACTTTATGTCTTTACTTTGTGTCTTTACTTTGTGTCTTTACTTTATGTCTTTACTGTTTGTCTTTACGTTGTGTCTTTACTTTGTGTCTTTACTTTGTGTCTTTACTTTATGTCTTTACTGTGTCTTTACTTTATGTTTTTACTTTATGTTTTTACTTTGTGTCTTTACTTTGTGTCTTTACTTTGTGTCTTTACTTTATGTCTTTACTGTTTGTCTTTACGTTGTGTCTTTACTTTGTGTCTTTACTTTGTGTCTTTACTTTATGTCTTTACTGTGTCTTTACTTTATGTTTTTACTTTATGTTTTTACTTTATGTCTTTACTTTGTGTCTTTACTTTGTGTCTTTACTTTATGTCTTTACTTTATGTCTTTACTGTTTGTCTTTACTTTGTGTCTTTACTGTGTGTCTTTACTTTATGTCTTTACTTTATGTCTTTATTGTGTGTCTTTAATTTGTGTCTTTACTGTGTGTCTTTACTTTATGTCTTTACTGTGTGTCTTTACTGTGTCTTTACTTTATGTCTTTACTGTGTCTTTACTGTGTCTTTACTTTATGTTTTTACTTTATGTCTTTACTTTGTGTCTTTACTTTGTGTCTTTACTTTGTGTCTTTACTTTATGTCTTTACTTTATGTCTTTACTTTATGTTTTTACTTTATGTCTTTACTTTATGTCTTTACTTTGTGTCTTTACTTTGTGTCTTTACTGTGTGTCTTTACTTTATGTCTTTACTTTGTTTCTTTACTGTGTCTTTACTTTGTGTCTTTACTTTATGTCTTTACTGTGTCTTTACTTTGTGTCTTTACTTTGTGTCTTTACTTTATGTCTTTACTGTTTGTCTTTACTTTGTGTTTTTACTTCATGTCTTTACTGTGTCTTTACTTTATGTTTTTACTTTATGTCTTTACTTTATGTTTTTACTTCATGTCTTTACTTTGTGTCTTTACTTTGTGTCTTTACTTTATGTCTTTACTGTTTGTCTTTACGTTGTATCTTTACTTTGTGTCTTTACTTTGTGTCTTTACTTTATGTCTTTACTGTGTCTTTACTTTATGTTTTTACTTTATGTTTTTACTTTATGTCTTTACTTTATGTCTTTACTTTGTGTCTTTACTTTGTGTCTTTACTGTGTGTCTTTACTTTATGTCTTTACTTTGTTTCTTTACTGTGTCTTTACTTTGTGTCTTTACTTTATGTCTTTACTGTGTCTTTACTTTGTGTCTTTACTTTGTGTCTTTACTTTATGTCTTTACTGTTTGTCTTTACTTTGTGTTTTTACTTCATGTCTTTACTGTGTCTTTACTTTATGTTTTTACTTTATGTTTTTACTTTATGTCTTTACTTTGTGTCTTTACTTTGTGTCTTTACTTTATGTCTTTACTGTTTGTCTTTACGTTGTGTCTTTACTTTGTGTCTTTACTTTATGTCTTTACTGTGTCTTTACTTTATGTTTTTACTTTATGTCTTTACTTTGTGTCTTTACTTTATGTCTTTACTGTGTGTCTTTACTTTGTGTCTTTACTTTATGTCTTTACTTTGTGTCTTTACTTTGTGTCTTTACTTTATGTCTTTACTTTATGTCTTTACTGTTTGTCTTTACTTTGTGTCTTTATTGTGTGTCTTTACTTTGTGTCTTTACTTTATGTCTTTACTTTATGTCTTTATTGTGTGTCTTTAATTTGTGTCTTTACTGTGTGTCTTTACTTTATGTCTTTACTGTGTGTCTTTACTGTGTCTTTACTTTATGTCTTTACTGTGTCTTTACTGTGTCTTTACTTTATGTTTTTACTTTATGTCTTTACTTTGTGTCTTTACTTTGTGTCTTTACTTTGTGTCTTTACTTTATGTCTTTACTTTATGTCTTTACTGTGTCTTTACTTTATGTTTTTACTTTATGTCTTTACTTTATGTCTTTACTTTGTGTCTTTACTTTGTGTCTTTACTGTGTGTCTTTACTTTATGTCTTTACTTTGTGTCTTTACTTTATGTCTTTATTGTGTGTCTTTAATTTGTGTCTTTACTGTGTGTCTTTACTTTATGTCTTTACTGTGTGTCTTTACTGTGTCTTTACTTTGTGTCTTTACTTTATGTCTTTACTGTGTCTTTACTTTGTGTCTTTACTTTATGTCTTTACTGTTTGTCTTTACTTTGTGTCTTTACTTTATGTCTTTACTGTGTCTTTACTTTGTGTCTTTACTTTATGTCTTTACTGTTTGTCTTTACTTTGTGTTTTTACTTTATGTCTTTACTGTGTCTTTACTTTATGTTTTTACTTTATGTCTTTACTTTATGTCTTTACTGTGTGTCTTTACTTTATGTTTTTACTTTGTGTCTTTACTTTGTGTCTTTACTTTATGTCTTTACTGTTTGTCTTTACGTTGTGTCTTTACTTTGTGTCTTTACTTTGTGTCTTTACTTTATGTCTTTACTGTGTCTTTACTTTATGTTTTTACTTTATGTTTTTACTTTATGTCTTTACTTTGTGTCTTTACTTTGTGTCTTTACTTTATGTCTTTACTTTATGTCTTTACTGTTTGTCTTCACTTTGTGTCTTTACTGTGTGTCTTTACTTTATGTCTTTACTTTATGTCTTTATTGTGTGTCTTTAATTTGTGTCTTTACTGTGTGTCTTTACTTTATGTCTTTACTGTGTGTCTTTACTGTGTCTTTACTTTATGTCTTTACTGTGTCTTTACTGTGTCTTTACTGTGTCTTTACTTTATGTTTTTACTTTATGTCTTTACTTTGTGTCTTTACTTTGTGTCTTTACTTTATGTCTTTACTTTATGTCTTTACTTTATGTCTTTACTGTGTCTTTACTTTATGTTTTTACTTTATGTCTTTACTTTATGTCTTTACTTTGTGTCTTTACTTTGTGTCTTTACTGTGTGTCTTTACTTTATGTCTTTACTTTGTGTCTTTACTGTGTCTTTACTTTGTGTCTTTACTTTATGTCTTTACTGTGTCTTTACTTTGTGTCTTTACTTTGTGTCTTTACTTTATGTCTTTACTGTTTGTCTTTTTACTTTATGTCTTTACTGTGTCTTTACTTTATGTTTTTACTTTATGTCTTTACTTTATGTTTTTACTTTATGTCTTTACTTTGTGTCTTTACTTTGTGTCTTTACTTTATGTCTTTACTGTTTGTCTTTACGTTGTGTCTTTACTTTGTGTCTTTACTTTGTGTCTTTACTTTATGTCTTTACTGTGTCTTTACTTTATGTTTTTACTTTATGTTTTTACTTTGTGTCTTTACTTTGTGTCTTTACTTTGTGTCTTTACTTTATGTCTTTACTGTTTGTCTTTACGTTGTGTCTTTACTTTGTGTCTTTACTTTGTGTCTTTACTTTATGTCTTTACTGTGTCTTTACTTTATGTTTTTACTTTATGTTTTTACTTTATGTCTTTACTTTGTGTCTTTACTTTGTGTCTTTACTTTATGTCTTTACTTTATGTCTTTACTGTTTGTCTTTACTTTGTGTCTTTACTGTGTGTCTTTACTTTATGTCTTTACTTTATGTCTTTATTGTGTGTCTTTAATTTGTGTCTTTACTGTGTGTCTTTACTTTATGTCTTTACTGTGTGTCTTTACTGTGTCTTTACTTTATGTCTTTACTGTGTCTTTACTGTGTCTTTACTTTATGTTTTTACTTTATGTCTTTACTTTGTGTCTTTACTTTGTGTCTTTACTTTGTGTCTTTACTTTATGTCTTTACTTTATGTCTTTACTTTATGTTTTTACTTTATGTCTTTACTTTATGTCTTTACTTTGTGTCTTTACTTTGTGTCTTTACTGTGTG
>NW_021166944.1:0-1145 GCF_900634415.1 Cottoperca gobio | reverse complement strand
TTCTGTGTGTGCAGACTGAACAGCGCTCTGAGACACGAGCAGATGTTTGCAGATCGTTTCCTGCCGGACGCCGAGGCATCTGAAGCTCTGGGTCGAACCTGCTGGGAGGCTCTGATCACCCCCATCGTCCACAGCATCACACTGTCAGGTACACACACACACACACACACACACACACACACACACACACACAGTGAGGACTGGCCAAAAAGTCCTCACGGTGCAGAATGTCTGTGTTTACCCAGAATCCTCGGCGGCCAGCCCTCTGTCCTGGCTGCTCAGTGAGTACCTGGATAACGCAGAGTCGGCGCGCCGCTGTAAGAGCCGGGCGGCCATCTTTAACTCCAGAGTGAGGCGCCTCACACACCTGCTGGTCCACGTGGACACGAGCCGGCCCGACAGCGAGGAGCTCAAACCTCCCATCAAATCAAGTGAGTTTGTTTTGGTGGTTTGTCAACATTCAAAGATTCAAAAGCTTTATTGTCAAATGCAAAATATCCCACTCCGCTTCACAACAGACCCGTCTGTGTGTGTGTGTGTGTGTATATGTGTGTGTATATATATATATATATATATGTATGTATATATGTATGTATATATGTATGTATATATATATGTATATATGTATATGTATGTATGTATGTATGTATGTATGTATGTATGTATGTATGTATGTATGTATGTATGTATGTATGTGTATATATATATATATATATACATAAATGCATTGATGACCATGTACAACGTGAAGAACATGAATTGGAATTATTTGTCACAAATCATGTTTTTAGTTTAAAGCTGAAATAAAGAAATGAATGTTTTAGGTACAACCTGTAGTCCGTGTACAACAGAGTGTTTCTGTCACATAAATGTGATGATTGTTTAAAGCGTTTATTTTGTTTTCAGACGGTCTGAACCGAAGCAAAGAGCTGAAGAGTAAGTAACAGAGTTCAGAGGCCGGCCGCTGCTTTTTCTCTGTTTACACTCTGTTCTGTGAATCGTATGTGTCCACCGAGGACAGGAAGTCGTCCTACGTCGCCCCGCTGTCGGAGACCTCACAGCGGTCTTTCACTCTGTCTGGAACTCAAGCTGTCATCCACTTCCTGTCTGACTCACAGCTGTATTCACTTCCTGTTGACCCACAG
>NW_021166943.1:75764-83860 GCF_900634415.1 Cottoperca gobio | reverse complement strand
TTTCAATCTAACCTGTTCCTCTTGTCATCTTCGTCTCCGTCCACCAGCTGCTCCTTCCACCCTTCACTCACGGTGAGAGCTCTGTGTCTCATCAGCTCCACCTCCTCCTCCCCACTCGGTGTCTCGGTCTCCATCACTGGGCGGACGGCGACGGGGATGGTGTGGTGGAAAACGACGGGGAAGGAGGAGGATGCCTTGACCTCAAATTTGCCTTTTTCACATGTCTGCCTTTTTTAAATCCATCTCTCACTTTGGCTCGTTCCAAAAGACCCTCCAGAGGCGAGTAGTGTCCGTTTGGATTGGGTCTTGAGATGGAGGAAGGTGCATCCTCAGTCCGGGGCAACGTGCTCATACTGCTGGAGTGCACGGGGAGTCCATGTCCTATTTCAATGATCATGTTAGGAATGGAGGCGCTCCTTTGGGTTTTCACTCTGTTGTAGAAGTTGTGATCAGGAAGCTCAGATTCAGACAGTGTTTGGGGATCTGGAGAGACTCTATCATGCACGTTACAAAACATGCCTTGGTGTGGCTTCAGGGAGCCCAGCTTCAGCACCCGGTGTGAATCTGCGGCAGAAGGAAGAGAGTTTCTCTTCCGGTTGGTGTTTGAGTCGGAGAAAGAGTCGCTGTGTGTCCGTTCTACGCCCTGGAAGGACTGCCCGGGCGTCTGAGTGAAGGGGCCGTGATGGGTACTGGTTGGCCTCCTCCTGTGTAACCCGGGGGATTTCAAACTTTTGGAGCAACCCCAAGCCTCTGGAGATGTGTCCGTGTCTCCAGACTGGCTGGAGGAATTTCTCCTGGAGTCCTGGTGCACAGACTGAGAATCTGAGTCTCTCTTTGTGGATATTCCTCCTTCTCCCGGTAGTCTTGGAACCTCAGGCCCCTCCCAGGATATTGTTGGTTGATGAGGAAGTTGTGAAGCACTTTCTTCATCCATTGGGTAGTCAACATCTGGATATAAGACGTCATGTGGTCCAGTTGTGTTGTTTGGATCAGCTGCAGCACTGCGACTGAAACGATCCAGATTGGGAGCAGACTGCGTCTTTTGGTTCCAGATCAGCTGTTGTCTCGTTGTCATCAGAGAGTGCATCTTTCTTTGTTCCTGCTCTGCGTGCATCCGGACTTCTTCTCTTCTCACTTCCATTTCTATCCACTCATACTCTCTGACTGCTTGTTGCCAAACAGCAGAACCCTTTTTCACAAATGGTCTTTTATGGTTGTTGGGCAAAAAAGACACATCAGGATCAGTGGCCTCATCTTCTGGAGGTTGTTCTTCTGATTCTTTAGACGCCAACATCCCATTTATTTCACGGGAGATAATAAGTTCCTCTGTAATTTCATCCACGAAAGTCTCTCGTCTTGATTTGGTAAGAAGTTGCTCTTCTGTCTCCAGATCATCCGTCTTTGTTTCTGCGGCAGGTTTGTTCTCCAGCAGCTGCAATTTCCAGTTTTCCAGTTGTCTGTTGCTCTCTGTCTGTCTCAGACTCCTCAGACTTTCCTGCCAACGTAACATAAAGATCAAATAGATGAATGAGCGTGTGTATCTGCATTAATACTAAGAGCCTCGCTGGATCAGCATGCTAACATGCTCACAATGTTAAGCAGGTCCTATGTTCATCGTCCTAGTTTAGCGTGTTAGCATGCTACATTTACTAATTAGCACTAAACGCAAAGTACAGCAGAAGCTTTTGGCAATATCATTAGTTTCACATGTATTATTCATAAACCAAAGTATTAGACAACATTGAAACGTTGATACGAGGAAGGAGGGATAGTCAGCAGCGTTGTGAACGTCCGTCATGACAATTCATCCAATAGTGTCTAACACATTTCAGTTTGGACAGACAATAATCTACCAACGTCCCTACAGCGCGGCTGTTAGCATGGCATCAAGTTAAATCAAACTACCATGTTTTACCTTGGCCTGGTGGATGGTGGAGACCCAGGTGGAGCAGCGCTCGGAGGTGCTGGCTGCGAATAAGTAGAGATTCATGGCGCTGCGAAGCTCGCCGACCTCCAAGAGAGCAAATGAACCTGAGAGAGGATGAGGGGTAATTAAAGGGATATCATATATTTATACAGAATCCAACTGCATCTTATCCTAAAGTGTTACTCACAGTCATCTTTCAGTGCAATGCAATACGTTCTGTCGAGGGCCAGAGGAGGTCTGACCACCTTCAGCCGCTCTCCTTTCTCTGGGACCTCATTTCGATTCCCATTACTCCCATTACACCTCTGACATAGAAACACAAACTGACACGTTTCCAAGAGAGCATGAGAGCCCAGAGAGCCACACATTAAAATCTGATCAAAAAGTACATTTGTCGAACAAGTGATGCACTTACTGTAAGAACAATGAAGTAAGTAATTATTGTGAAACTTAAGCTTTAAAAGTAAAATTCTCCAGAATCATAAAACATTAACATCTATATATATATATATATTTATATATAAATATATATGTATATATATTTATATATATATATATATATATATATATATATTTATATATAAATATATATGGATATATATATATATATATTAATTAATTAATTAATATAATATAATATACCATTGAATATATATATATATATATATATATATATATATATATATATATATATATATATATATAAATATATATTATATATATATATATATAAATATATAAATATATATATATATATATATATATATATATATATATATATATATATATATATATATATATATATATTATATATATATGTTCAATGCTCCCAGTTTAAGAAACATAAACAACAAAGGATTTGTATTATTATTATTATTATTATTATTATTATTATTATTATTATTATTATTATTATTATTATTATTGAGGAGTTTAGCAGTCTCAGTCTTTGTAACGTATATTTGTTAAGTATTATAAATAGTAAATATTTTGGAAATGTTTTAATTGTTGATCCAGCTGTGAAGACAGACAATACAGACAAAGTATAGTTGAGAAGTAATAATCTTATTTATTTTGCATTTACAAATAAAAAACTAACGTTTGTTTTTAAAAGAGGAACTCCTCCCTGCTGCTCTATTACTGTCACACAATATGCAAGTTCTTTTTAAATTAAGTTTCACATTTACGGACTTCGGTGCATCTTTTAATTGGCACAACAACAGATGTTCTGCTTCTCTGGCTAATAGACAAAGTTAGTTTGAAATATCTGTCAATACTTTACGTGTGGACTTGTCTCATTGTTATGCTTAATTTTAAACTTTTTAACTCCCTATTTTGTTACTTTCTACTAATTTAATTACTTACGGCATTATTTACTCTGTCTATTTCAGTGTTGTCATGATTTCCCATAGTTCTGCACCATGCACGATGTATTAATAACTGTATTGCTTTTAGGTATTTCATACTTTATGTATGTAAAGGCTTTTAATTCATGCAATTATGATAACAAAATGAGAACGCATTATCCAAGTCAAGGCAGAAAACGTGAACCTGAGCACGTGGAGAAAGTACATGTTATAAAATGTTTGACCTCCTGTTTCTTCTTCAGTGTGGTCTTTAGGGACGGAGTGAACGTGGACTGGGCAGGATGGTGCTTTGACGATGATGAAGTCATGTATGATTTACAGCCTGAAGGCGAAGGTTTTCTGGAGGACATCAGCCGATCTTTGGCCTCCCTGGAAATCCGCGGACTTTTAGAGCAAGAAGACTGCGAGTGCAGTCAGGTGTAGCTCTGAAGCTGCGAATAAAAGTCTAATATCACGAGTAGATCCAAAACTACAACTCAAAACTCAGTTCGGGAACTACTACTTTTTTTAAATGTATTTTATGAGAAGCTGAAGCGCACAAAATCTCTACAAGGTCTTAACGATTCTGTATTTAATGCAATAATGTAATATATTTTTTTACATGTTCTGTGTAAATACAATAAACATTATTTTTTGTAAATGACTGTATTTTATTTATATTATTAATAACTTTCCTCTTTGTTTGTAATGTCACAGATTAAACAAACAATTATTTCTGTTAAATTATCTTTATTTATACAACATTTATATTTACATGGAAACAAATCTTCACAGATTAATAGAAAACATAAATCCCTTTCATTTCAAACTCTGCTACAACGTCTGCTCTGAATGTATTTACAAAAGTGTCCCAACGTGTTTCAGACGTCTGGCGATACTTTAATGCGTCGTCACTTCTTCTCGTGGTTTCTTTCTCTCTCCTCCCGCTCATTGGAGACGCTGTGAACGATCGTCTCCATCGCTGGATACTGAAAGATCCTTTTCCTCTGTGGAAAAAAAAAGAGGCGCATGATTAATTAATGTTGCACGGACATGCGTCCCAATTTCAACGAGCCGGTAACATTCTGCACGTTTTTTAAATACTTGTTTTGCATATTAAATGAGGAATCAGTTAAAGTGAAACTCATGATCAGCGTGTTCTGGAATCAAGTTACTTATCTCGAAAGAAGACAATCATTTCAAGATGTTGTATCTTTAATGGAACAAATACATATTAAGTGAGGAAATAGGAAACTGCTGTGATCTGCAGATCTTTACCCTTTGGTGGTTCTTGTACATCTGAGCCAAAATCAGCAGCAGAACAAGGAGGAGGAAGCCGAGGCCGACCACGACGGCGGTGTTGTGTGAGCCACCTGGAGATTTCTGTCCACTCAGAGCGCCTGGAGGGACACACAGTATAAACACAGTCAGTTTGTTTGTTTGGGCATTAAAGCAGCATGTTGGTATGTTCTGAGTTCATTATCAAACAGCATCAATAAGAAGAAGAATCCACTTACTCATCAGTGGAATGTGGTGCGTTACATTTCCCAACATGCCGTCTTTCCCGTAGAAGCGACATGCCAAGTCGCCCCGGTTCTCCTCGGACACCTTGTTTATACTGAGAGTCTTCCCCTTCTGGAGGGACCCGACTGACCGGTTGCCATTGAGGTCGTACGCCACGTGAACCCACTCGTAGTGGGTGACCTCGCTGGTGTCGGTCAGATGGCAGGTCAGCGTCACAGAGCCCTTTGACGTTATGCTGCTGCCAACTGAGAGAAAAACAAGAACATTTAATGTACTGTTGATGGCAAGAAAAAACAGATACTCAAGCTTAAACTGAATCCACGTACTTTTGGCGACGACTAGCTGCATCTGTCGAGTCAACCGCTGTCCGCTTATGGCGCCAGAGCATCTGTACTTGCCCTCGTCCTCAAACCTGACTTCTCTTAAACTGGCAGATTTATCGGAGGGGAGCGGAGAGGACGGCGAGGATGCAGAGAAAGAAGCAGGAAGGCGACCGGGAGCAGGTTTGATAAGAAACCCAGGTTTCAGTTTCTCCCACACTGAACCAGAGGGGATCATGCTGGAGGAGAAGACGCAGGGGAGTGTGACCGCAGATCCCACCGCAGCATACACTTTAGTGTTGTCGTTTGATGGCTCGATGATTCCTGTGAGAGAAAGAGGGTTCAGGTTCAGAGAAAGAAAAGATGAACTAAACATCTCAAAGATAATTCTGTGTCTTATCTCACCGTTCACAGTCACAGCTGCCGAAGCTCGCCCCTCTTTGCCCTTGTAGCCCACGACACACGTCCAGTTCCCCGTCAGTCTCGCGGTTGCCTTTTCCTTCACGACACGTTTAGAGGTTTCTCTTCTTGAGGCTGTTCCAGTCTGAGGAACAAATGGGATGTTGTTCAACGTCCACTGCACAGAGGCTCTGTGAGGCCAAGGAGTCACGTTACAGCTGATGGAAGCGTAGCTCCCCCAAGTGGGAACCGACGACGAGACGGACACTAAAGGAAACGAGGATGAGAGTGTTGACGTATATGCTGGTGTGCTCTACTGCTGCTTTATGTGGTATTAAGTTGAATCTTTGATTTCATGGAGGGGTCATTTAAGAATAGACAGACAAAACATCTGAGGCTGCATGCTTCTTACCTTCAATGATCCTGAGCGTGACCACCTTTTCAGAGACCCGGTCTCCATGCTCCGCCCTGCAGGAGTAGACTCCTCCATCCTCCTCCCTCACGTTGTTGATTTGCAGGCTGAAATCGCCGTTTTCAAACTGGGAGTGGGGGCAGCGTACGCGCTGGGTGCCTTTCTGCGACCAGCTCGAGCCCCAGAACTGCAGACCGCTCTTTCCTTTTCTCCAAACAGTGCTGCAGACAGAAGGTGTCACAAACAGTCCACAGTCATCAGCGTGTGGTGTGAAGTTGGAGGGGTGATGGTGAAACACGGGATTGGAGGGACATTGATGGATGTTATGAGTGTTTGGACAGATGAAGGAGTCAGTAAACAAGAAGTTGTCTTACCCTTTGTTGGCTTTAGTCCATATAATGGAGGGGATGAAGCGGGACAGAGGGCTGAATGTACAGGGCAGTACAGCCTGAGAGCCTGCTTCAGCAAACACCTCCGTTTCCTCACATGTGGCCCCTGAGGAAGAAACAGGCGGGAAAACAATCTTAAAAAACATTTATAACCAAAAGATATAAGCATTGTGGTAATATAAATCCTATATATTTACCTGTCATAAGAAAGGTAAGCACCCCTAAGGTGAAATACTCCAACTGCATCTTGTTTTTGATTGACTGTAATCTCTTGTCTCTCACTTTGACTCTGTTTTCCACTTCCTACAGTCTCGGCCTTCTCTCTGCTGTGTTTTTGTGAGTTGGGTGCGATGAGGTTTATATATGAGCCTGTTTGTGCTGACAGGAGGCAGGGTGTTTGGTAGTTCCTCTGCTGATCATGTGACTTCAGGCTTTGATGCGGTTTGTCTTTGTCAGCATGGAAACTTTAAGACAGAGCTGTAAACAGGGACATCCACTTCCTCCCACGGATTCCCTCTTCTTCACTTAGTTTCCTTCTTCACATCATTTGTGTAACAATATGTAACATTATTCATTATTCAAAAGGTCACATGAGAGGGTGGTCTGGTGGTACGCCTTCCAAACAGAACACCAGAAGGTTGTGAGTTCAATACCGGGCTTCCACCAGTGTACCCCTGAGAAAGGTTCTTATCCCAAGTTGCTCCAGGGAGACTGTCCCTGTACTTAGTTCTCTGTAAGTCGCTCTGGATAAGAGCGACTGCTAAATGACCTGTAATGTAATAAGACAGAATAGGACTCATGCACAGTAACAACATAATGTAGTTGCACTTCAAAATAAAGTTAGTTTTTTAGAAATGCTTCACAAGTATTCACCACACACTCCTACTTGGTTACACTTCAGTATCATTCAAGGAAGCTCTGGTTGTTGCTTTGAAACCGAAATGGCAAAACTGCAAACACCAAACCACCCGGTCCCTCCTCCTCCGTCACTGCCAGTCACTCACAGCACGTACACTGGTGAACGCACAGCGCTCATCACCATCGTCTCCAGTGTGATGAGAACTTGGCCGTTCAGTTCGAGGCTGTTTTCTTCAGAAGGATATTTGTGAAAGTGAATCATCACCTCCGTTCTTGCTTCTCGTCAGTTCCTTCACCGTCGCTGCAGGAGAAACTGGCCTGCGTGTTTATCAGCTTACATTTGAGCACATTTCATTAAATGTAGGTCATTAAGATTAAAAAAATATAAGTTGAAGTTAAAAGAGACATTTCAGTTTGTACATCTGGTGCTCTGTTTGTGTTTTCACTGTTTATTGGCATAAATGCAAAAATATATATACAAACATTAATACATGTTATAATGTGTTTAGCCCTAACCCTGTACAAACAGTAAAACACAGTCGTGATCATATATAATATAAAATGTCTACATGTCTTTACATGCTGCTTATAAACAATACATATGGGTGTTAAAGTAAAATGCATTTTACATGCCTGTGTGTGTCTGTGTGTGTGTGTGTGTGTGTCTGTGTGTGTGTGTGTGTGTGTGTGTGTGTGTGTGTGTGTCTGTGTGTGTGTGTGTGTGTGTGTGTGTGTGTGTCTGTGTGTGTGTGTGTGTGTAGATTTACTGCAGCATCTTAAAACTCATCTATGTAATTGTGACACATCTTGCTGAACACAGTCTCTGACTCTGTTGATGTTTATATTTATATTTATAAGTTTATATCTGTCAGTGTTTCGTTCTGTCGTTTCTAATCACATGTACCTGTGTGTCTCACCTAT
>NW_021166943.1:40764-70764 GCF_900634415.1 Cottoperca gobio | reverse complement strand
CTAAGCCAGCCCTAACTATAAGCTTTATCAAAAAGGAAAGTCTTTAGCCTACTCTTAAATGTGGAGAGTGTGTCTGCCTCCAGAACACAAACTGGAAGCTGGTTCCACTGGAGAGGAGCTTGATAGCTGAAGGCTCTGGCTCCCATTGTACTCTTAGAGACTCTAGGAACCACAAGTAACCCTGCAGTCTGGGAGCACAATGCTCTAGTTGGTTTATAAGGTACTATGAGATCTTTAAGATATGCTGAAGCCTGACCTTTAATTGATTTGTAAGTCAGGAGAAGGATTTTGAATTCTATTCTGTATTTTACCGGGAGCCAGTGCAGAGCAGCTAATACAGGAGTAATATGATCCCATTTCCTTGTTCTAGTCAATACACGTGCCGCTGCATTTTGGATCAACTGAAGAGTCTTAACCGACTTTTTTGGACAACCTGATAACAATGAGTTGCAGTAATCCAGCCTTGAAGTAACAAATGCATGGACTAGTTTTTCTGCATCATTTTGAGACAGGATGTGTCTTATTTTTGCAATGTTACGTAGATGAAAGAAGGCAGTCCTTGAGATTTGTTTTATGTGGGAGTTAAACGACAGATCTTGATCAAAGATGACGCCAAGATTCCTTACAGTGGTGCTGGAGGCCAAGTTAATGCCATCCAGAGCTTCTATGTCATTAGAAAATGCGTTTCGGAGGCGTTTAGGGCCAAGTATAATAACTTCAGTTTTGTCTGTGTTTAACATCAAAAAGTTGCTAGACATCCAAGTTTTTATGTCCTTAAGGCATGCTTGAAGTTTAGCCAATTGATTGGTTTCATCTGGTTTAATTGATAGATATAATTGGGTATCATCCGCATAACAATGAAAGTTTATAGAGTGGTTCTTTATAATATTGCCCAAAGGAAGCATATATAAGGTGAATAGAATCGGTCCAAGTACAGAACCCTGCGGAACTCCAAGACTGACTTTGGCTGTCATGGAGGATTTATCGTTAACAAGTACAAATTGAGATCGCTCAGATAAATAGGACTTGAACCAGCTTAGTGCGGTTCCTTTTATGCCAACACAATGTTCCAGTCTCTGTAGTAGAATGTCCTGATCAACAGTGTCGAAAGCAGCACTGAGGTCTAACAAGACAAGAACAGAGACGAGTCCTTTGTCTGAAGCCAATAGAAGGTCATTGGTAACTTTCACCAGTGCCGTCTCTGTGCTATGATGAACTCTAAATCCAGATTGAAAAACCTCAAATAAACTATTATTATGTAAAAAGTCACACAACTGTTGTGCGACTGCTTTCTCAAGGATCTTAGCGAGAAAGGGAAGGTTAGATATCGGCCTATAGTTGGCTAAAATCTCTGGATCAAGACCAGGCTTTTTAAGAAGTGGTTTTATTACAGCTACTTTAAAGGATTTTGGTACGTAGCCAGATAATAAAGACAGGTTGATCATATTTAATAACGAAGTGTTAATTAAGGGTAAAACTTCTTTAAACAGTTTAGTTGGAATCGGGTCTAAAAGACAGGTTGATGGTTTAGACGATGAGATTGTTGAAGTTAGTTGGTTAAGGTTGATTGGAGTAAAACAGTCTAGATATATTTCAGGAGTTACAGATGTTTTTAAAATTCCAACAGTTGAAGTTAAGTCATTACCAATTGAGGTCAGGAGGAGATTAATTTTGTCTCTAATAATTATAATTTTATCGTTAAAGAAACTCATAAAGTCGTCACTACTGAGAGATATAGGAACAGAAGGCTCTGTAGAGCTGTGACTCTCTGTCAGCCTGGCTACAGTGCTGAAAAGAAACCTGGGGTTGTTCTTATTTTCTTCTATTAAGGAAGAGTAATAAGCTGCTCTGGCATTACGGAGAGCCTTCTTATACGTTTTAAGATGATCTAACCAGACTAAACGAGATTCTTCCAATTTAGTGGAACGCCATTTACTTTCAAGATTTCTCGACTTTTGTTTTAGTTTGCGGATTTGTAAATTAAGCCGGAGCTTTCTTTTTCTGTTTTATGATCTTCTTCTTTAGAGGAGCGACAGAGTCGAGTGTTATTCGCAGTGAGGCTGCAGCGCTATCAACAAGATGATTAATTTGTGAGGGACTAAAGTTAGCATTGGAGTCCTCTGTTATATTGATATTGAGTCCTGGTATTGAATCAAGTGCTGATGGAATCACTTCCTTAAATTTAGTCACAGCACTTTCAGATAAACATCGAGCGTAGGATATTTTGCCTACTGGCTTGTAGTCCAGTAACAGGACTTCAAAAGTTATTAAAAAATGGTCTGATAAAAGAGGATTATGTGGACACACTGATAAACTTTCAATTTCAACACCATATCCCAGAACAAGGTCCAGAGTGTGGTTTAAACAGTGAGTTGGTTCATGTACATTTTGACTGAACCCAATTGAATCTAATATTGAGATAAATGCATTATTAAGGCTGTCACTATCAACATCCACATGAATATTAAAGTCACCTACAATAATTACTTTATCTGTTTTAAGGACTAAATTTGATAAAAATTCTGAGAATTCAGATAGAAATTCAGAGTACGGACCAGGAGGGCGGTACACAGTAACAAATAAAATTGGCTTTATTGTTTTCCATGTTGGGTTTGAGAGCGTAAGAACAAGGCTTTCAAAAGAGTTATATTTTAGTTTAGGCTTAGGATTGATCAAGAGGTTTGAGTCAAATATGGCCCCAACTCCACCTCCTCGGCCAGTACCTCGAGGAATGTGAGTATTAATATGACCAGGTGGAGTAGATTCATTTAGACTGACATATTCTTCATGTCTCAGCCAGGTTTCAGTGAGACAAAATAAATCAATCTTATTATCTGATATTAAATCATTTACCAATCCAGCTTTCGTTGATAAAGATCTGATGTTTAAGAGCCCACATTTAATTTTTTGATTTAGTTGCACTTTTGCAGTGGTGGTGTTTATTTTAATTAGGTTTTCATGTATAACTCCTCTTCTGTTAACCATAGACTTGATTAGTTTCAGTGGTCGTGGGGCAGACACAGTCACTATGGGGATTTGAGTGGGTGACTGCCCGGAAAGAAGCACAGAGAAGTGTGTAAGACTACAACTCTTTGTCCTGGTCTCAACTCTGGGTTGTCATGGATTAGGTCCACTAATAGACTGTGTAATATTATTGGATATGAGATCTGCTCCAGCCAAAGTAGGATGGATGCCGTCACTCCTAATCAGACCAGGCCTTCCCCAGAAAGTCCGCCAATTGTCTACGAAGCCCACATCATTATCTGGACACCACCGTGAGAGCCAGCGACGGAATGATGACATGCGGCTAAACATGTCATCATTCAAAAGATTTGGCAGAGGACCAGAGAAAACTACGGAGTCCGACATTGTTTTGGCAAATGTACACACCGACTCCACATTAACTTTAGTACACTCCGATTGACGCAATCGCGTGTCATTACCGCCGACGTGAATAACAATCTTACTGTATTTACGTTTAGCCTTAGCCAGCAGTTTCAAATGTGCTTCTATGTCGCCCGCTCTGGCCCCCGGAATGCACGTGACTGTCGTCGCTGGTGTCTCAAAATGAACGTATCTCAAAATTGAGCTACCGATAACCAGAGTTGGCTTCTCAGTAAAGGTTTTGAATCTTCACTTTGGGTGGCTTAACTCAGGACTTGAACACATATCCCGACAGGTTGAGCAAATCGACCTGAGACGCCTTGTGACAGATTCATACAGCTTTCAGATCTTCACTTTGGGTGTTGGACATCAAAACTCATCTACTTTCCAGGGGACTTGAACCCATATATTCATGATACCCGAGCAGGCACCTAACACCTTGAGCTATGTGACACTTGGATATGGACACTTGGAAGTTCTTTATAGAAGTTTTGAATCTTCACTTTGGGTGTTGGTCATGAACTTGTATTGACTTCTCCAGGGGAATCGAACCCATGTTCACAAAACACCTGAGCAGGTACCTAAAAGCTTGAACTATTGGATATTTGACACTTGACTGCAGTTTCATAGAGCTTTTGAATCTTTACTTTCTGTGCTCAACTAATCAATGGATAAATAAATGTACTGACTTTAAAGGCTTTTGATTGGTTATCTTCTCCATTGAGGTTTTGCACATTGAACATCACTGTACATGTGCCAGTGTTACCAAAAGCACCTTTTCAACTGTGCATGACCTTTCATATGACTTATATATATATATATATATATATATATATATATATAATGTGTATATATATATAAGTCATATGAAAGGTGGTATAGTATAGTATATATATACTATACTATGGGTTTTGTATGACGTTTTCATGACATGACATACTTATTGACTGAACATGCTTTAGAGAGAGGTGAGGACCTCCTACCTTTTATTTATTTATGCATTTATCTGTTTGTTACCATATTTATTTAAACATTTATTCATCTATTTATTTATGTATCCATGTATTTATTCTTTTAATAATTTATTTCTGTATTTATTGACAGGAAAACTCAAATATATAAAAATAAAATACTTTTTCCTCCTAACGCTACACAATGGCAATATTTGTATGTTGTTGTATATTATTTATATATTACTACATACACAAACATAGAGACATATTTAGCCTCTGTCTTCTCATTCCCTTTCTGTCACACACGAGAAAACTGTATTGGTAAACATATTTAATCTACTTGCAGGAATCATCCCACACTGTGTGGTGGTTTATTTTACAGCACAACAACATCCACACAACACATGTTCACACACCCACTGCCCATTAATAATTATAATCAACCCTCTTTGGGGATAAATGTGGGGTTTGCGGGAATAATCACAATCGTTTTGGACACCCTTGCCTCCCTCAACTGTTTTATTTGGTCTGATAATGATTTTTAAAATGATTATTACACGTGGCTCCTACTCCCCTGCATATATCCCACAAAGACTTATTCTGTGTGAGGTAAATTAGACATCTTTTTTATTTCTTAATTTATGTGTTTGGCTTTTTTAATTTAAAGAATTAACCACGCTCATTTGTATTACATTCCCGTGTAGTAAATGTCTATCGATGGATGTTCCCCTCCTGTACCGACACCTCCCTCTACTGGGGGAAAGAAAAGGTGCAGAGACCGTGCAACGATTGTCTGTGCGCTGCTCTACCGGTAATACGGTGCCGGCGCTGTGCATTGTGGGACACAGAGTAAGATGGAGGCGGCCACTAAGAGCATGTTGAAGCCTCAATAACATCTATTTGCAAGTGTTTTTTATCTCCATTTACGGCTTTAATGTATGCTTCGTTGTGTTAATAATTAAACATTTAGGAGGCAGAAGATCTCAGCTGGACGTTGAAACTGGTAATGTAGCTAACTGTGCTAACTGTGCTAACTGTGCTAGCTAAAGCTAAAGCTAAGGGTCAATGTAAAGGTACTTGAAAAGATAACGTTGTGTTTGATAGAAACGTTTAAAACATAGCTAATAAGCGCCGAATGGCCACTTTACCCGAGTACACGGAGTACCTTTCATGTGAAGTTGATATTATTGTGTTTTTTGTAGAAATCATGTCTGTACTGGGGGGGTTACTGAAAGCTGGAGCGTCCTTCTGTCAGACAGCCAGGACCATTTCTACTGGTGAGTGCTGTGACTGAGGCTAATGTGTAGCTTAAGTTTGTTTTTGTGTCTGTTCTGCAGCTATAATATTACTTTGTATGCTTTCAGTGCGTGCCTTTTGTTAATTGATGTGCACATTAAAGCACTGAATACTGATATGAAACTGTGCTTTCTTCAGGGGCATGCTGTCAGATCAGGATGCATTGCATCCCTCAGCTGAAGAAGGTGGACAGGTGGACTGAGAAGAGGAGTATGTTTGGAGTTTATGATAACATAGGCATCTTAGGTAAGTGTCCTCAACCATTTGAGACTGGAATTAGTTTGTTTATATATTTTTTTAATGTCTCAGCTCGTAATTAAACAGGCTACTATGCTTAATGAATTCAAATGTTTCTCATGTGATGAGTTAACCGATTGCTTTTAGGGGAGAACTAAAGTCCTGCGTCATGATTTCAGTTACTAGACTTAATAAATTGAGTTTTGAAAAGATGAATAGTATATACAATAAATGATGCTCAGATGCTGCCTTCCTGTATTTACTGATCTGTGTCTGCAGGAGAATTTAAAGCTCACCCCAAAGACGTCATCATTGCTCCATGCTGGGTGAAGGCTTTCAATGGCAACGAACTGCAGCGTCTCACGAGAAAGAAGAAGATGGTGGGAGACCGAATGCTGACGCTAAACAAACACAACTTGGAGAAGAGGATAAGCTTCCTCTACAAGCGATATAACCGCTACGGCAAATACCGTTAAACAAACCATGCTGGCAAATGCATCTGACCAGCCAAGAAGAACAGTCGGTGTGACGTCGTGCTGTTGACATTTTTTCTAAGTTATATTCATGTGAAGAGAACGTGTGTTCCAGAGCAGCATATTTCCTGTACTTGTTTATTAATGATTTTGCTGTCAAACACAGAATACACGATATAAAAGCCTGAAAATGGACTCGTTTTATTCCCTACAAACGCCGTCTGCTGTCGGACGGCAACTAGTGTGTTGCTTTTGTTCTGTAGTTTGACAAATACCACGATTGTGTTGAAGCCAGAGGTCAAAGGTCAGCACTGGAGCTCAGGATGAACCAATAAAAGAATGAATAAATTAAGTTGATAATGAGCTTATTTTAAAGTTAGACTATCAAAGCAAGTTATGCATTTATTGGTATTTCCTCTATGCACACGTAACAGGAAGTGAACGGCAGACATTTTATTCTTCAAACATGGGCATCAATAGGCTGCTCTTCCTGGAAGATGTTAAACCTGCTACAAGTTAGTTAATTTATAAAAAATAAAAGCTTTAATTTAAAACAAAGATCACAACTACAAAATGTATAGACGAGAGTTTCCTTTTAGTTTTGGCCACAGTTCATTTGTGACACTTCCCTGAAGATGCTCATGTGTTCAGGTTGTTCCCGTTCTTTAATGCAGACGTTACTTCTCATGAGAGTTGAAACAAAATGGAGAAGAGGTCGTAGGCGCAACTAGGATCAAACAATTGCAAAGGTAAATAATACACAAGGAGTCAGCTGGAGGTCTTTGCTGGAGGAACTTCATCCATCGTCTACCGCTTATCCGGGGTCGGGCAGCAAGTAAGGAACCCCAATCTTCCCTTCTCCGGGCCACATCCTCCTGCTCCGCCTGGGGGGTCCCGAGGTGTTCCCAGTGAGGAGATATAATCTCTCCACAGAGTCCTGGGTCTTCCCCGGGGTCTCCTCCCAGCTGTACCTGGAACACCTCCCTAGGGAGGCGGCCAGGTGGCTCCTTACTAGATGAACCACCTCAACGTAAAGCAGCAGCGGCTCTACTCAGAGTCTCTCCTGATGGCTGAGCTCCTCACCCGATCTCTAAGGGAGACGCCACCCGTCTGAGGAAACACATTTCGGCCGCTTGTACCCGTGATCTCGTTCCTTATAATTATTGTTGTACGTTGCATGCAACCCCATGGACTATATTAAGAGTCCCTCAATGCACTATAGGAGGTGTGTCCAGACAATACTTTCAGACTTGAGAACTTTGCACGTTTAAAATGTTCTTAAATTGGCAACATTTTAATGTTAAACTAGAAACTATCTGGTCGAAGAACTTAAGGTTACAAATCCGACCAAACATTCAACTCAAACAAAGATGTGCTGCTTCTCCTCCTGGAGTGAATTTAATCTTTGAGTTTGTTTAACAAGCCAGTTGAAGTAAGCTGAATTAAATGGAAGTAAATCTTTGATGAAAAGTACTTACGGTAAATTTACTTAGTGGGTTATTTACCATCATCAATGAGTAGTTAGTGTGAAGCCAATAAAAACGCTTGTCAAACGAAAATATATACAAGAAGGTAGGTATAGGTATATATATATATATATATATATATATATATATATATATATATATATATATATATATATATATATATATATATATATATATATATATATATATATATATATATATATATATATATATATATATATATATATATATATATATATATATATATATATATATATATATATATATATATATATATATATATATATATATATATATATATATATATATATATATATACTTACGTTCTAACATTTAACAGGATTACTCTTTAAATAAATTAACCACAATGTGCACAGAGTCCAAAAACACAATGACTTTCCTTTAAACTGGACAGTCAATATACCAGGAATTAGAGTATTACATTTAATGTGGAGGGGGGGCTTATGTCCAGCTGCCTCCACATGACTGCACCGGCCGCTGCGGGAGAAAGAAAGCGCCGTTAGTTCTGGTCACACACACTCTCACACACTCTCACACACACATGTGTTTGGTTCGCTTGGTCACTTTCCTTTAACGTCACTTCGCTCATAACATGCGTTGAAAGTCTTTCCGCCTCCGCGTCACGTGCTGCTCGTCTTCAGCTCCCCCCCCCCCAGTGGCCTCAGCTCGCGCTTCCCTGTGCTCTCCGCACCTGTCTTACGTCACACTTAAAAGCACGCTGTCCTGCGTCAGCCAATCCTGAGCTGCGGGGGGCGTGTTCCAATTAATCACAGCTGTCGCTCATCGTGTTGATTCTCAGTCCATAACATGCAACACAACAAGACAAATCCTAAAAAGAATAGTTACTCCGTAAAAACACAAAGTATAAAGCAGAAATAAAAACCAAATGTAAAATATATATAAGTACTGATAAAACTCAAACAATTCTAAATTAAAACATGCAAATGTTTGGATTGAACACTGTTTTAAAAGAATGTCCCACTCTGACATCTGCAATTGATGGGGACACAAAACATCAGCAAACAACATGATTTTCTAAATAAATACAGATTAGTTTTTAATAAAGAATTGGTAAATAAATCATTACTTACTGACAATCAGAGCAGATCAGATATGGGCTTGTTAGGGCAGAAATACAAATACTATGTTGGTGCTATTAAATTAGAACATACAGTAAAGAAAATAATATATATATATATAAATGGAATTCATGAATTATTATTATTTTTAATTATTTCCTTTAGAACATACAGTAAAGAAAATAATATATATATATATATATAAAAATAAATGGAATTCATGAATTATTATTATTTTTAATTATTTCCTTTAGAACATACAGTAAAAAAGAAAAGGAAAATATATGTTATTTTGTTATATTTTATGTTTACTGTATGTTCTAAAGGAAATAATTAATAATAATAATTCATGAATTCCATTTATATATATATATATATATATATATATATATATATATACATACATAAAGAGCCTATATATATTTATTTATTTATTTGTTACTGTATGTTCTAATTGAAACATGGCTGGAAGTTTGTGAAATCATAAAAACACTAGCCAGTTGTTTGCTCTTATATGTACTGTAGCATACTTTCGTAAGTACAATTTCATTTTGAGGACTTAAAGAATAAAGTGAAATCTTTATTTTACATTTGCACGCTGCCAGTCTGTTGTGTTGTGATTTGTAGCTATGTTTCATTTCATAGCTATCTATTAAATTACATTTCAAACACTGGAATAAAAGGAACTGTAGCAATTAATGTAGATATGAGAAGTGTTAATGCTATTCCAGATTGAAGATGATTCAAGGAGTTTATTGTCACTCCGGTAGGTTAATTGTGAAAATCTTTCCCTGGGAGTCTCCAATAAATAATAAATATAAAATACGTATATAAAAATGTAATATAATAACAAAAACTAAGAAAAGTATATATACATGCATTAAAGAAGGGCGATTGCACAAGGCACCCCAGTGTTAAAAGTGTGGACACGCCACTGCACTCTGTAGGCTTCCCCTGTACCGCAGTGTCGTCCTGCCGCCCTATCCGACAAAGAGAGCTGCAGTACTGCAAAGTGTGAGGGGAGAGCGAGGAGGGGAGGGAGGGGGGGTACCGCACTGTCGTTACGAGTCCAAGTGGAGCAGGAGGAGAGACGCATTATTGCAGTAGCCTACACACAGCCGAAACTACCGCACTTCACACAAGACGCACATCCGTCCGCGCAGGGAGAACGTGAGACAGAGAGGTAGGGGGTGACAACAATCAAAGAGAGACAACTGATTTCTCATGACTGGACTTTTCTTCCTTTAATTTTGAAATTGCACGCATTTTGCCAGTAGCTTTTTAGAAGAGGCAACTCAACAACCAGCACAGCCAATCAGCGCTGCCTCTCAGCATCCAGGAGCAGCTCTGCAAAGACTCGGCATCACTCGGAGGAGCTGCATGCAGCCCTGCAGGAATATAAACCTCCGTGGATTTCTCTTAAATGGATTATAATTTAGAAGTACTTTTCTCTTGAGCTCGCATCGCTCCGCTTCACTTCCTGCTCGCCAGTCCAGTCACACAGTGAATTCTCGCCCGGCCCGTTTACGTGTCTCGGTATATTGCGGTACTTTGACTTGCAGTATAAATGCATCGCTAGAAGATCGGCTCCACTGCGCAAAGACCCTCCGCCTCTGTTTACTGTCCGCGCGGCACTTTACTCGCTTTGCTAATTGAACATTTTGACTTTCGTTTGGACCAGTTCCGAGAAATTCTTGTCTTGTTTTTTTTTCCCTGTGATCTTGCTGTTTTTGCTTCTTCTTCTCCTTCTTCTTCTTCTTCTTCTTCTTCTTCCTCTTCTTCTTCTCGTGTTGTACTTCAGACCCTCCCTCTCCACCTCACAGCCCTCACCCCTCCTCCGCTGCCCGTGAGTCAGTTCAAACAGCTGCATAGAAGATGTGAGTATTAATGCGGCTTTTCTGCTGCGCTCTTTTCCCAACACTAACTTTAAAACATATCTCTCGAGATGCTCTGGTTAAATATGTAAACTCAAACCAGCTTATGTCCGTGTATGTTTCCCCCTGCTGTGGGTCGGAAACTGATTTCTTTCAGCTTGATGGATTCTGCTGACGCAAGTGAAATTTTCCGTCACACCATCACTAAATTATGTATTCAGGGGTTGGATGCTGCCACTGTAAAGCCTTGGGTAGAGTTCAATTGAGAGGGTTTTTTTAAAGGATAATTTGACACTACAGATTGAAAAAGAAAATAGATGTGTTACACAGCATCTCGCGGGTCAGAGGGTTTGAGGTCACCACCATCACCTGCTCATGTCAAATGAATGACGGTCATGACGACATTCTTGTTGCTTGTCTGCTGAATTAATCTGTTGTCCTGCAGTCACTGCGAATTGTATTAAACTGCCCATCATGTTGAGGCAGTGCTCAGTTTCAAACCTCCAGTACCTCCTCTCCCCCCTGCTTTATTAACCCTTTCTGTACGCATCCCTCTCCAGTTTTCCTTCACTGTCCCACCTCTGTAATCCATCACCAGAATTTATCATTCAGCCGGGACCTTCTGTTTATTCCCATCTGTGGCCTGTAGGCTGTTTCATCCCATTGCACCTTTGAAATCCCTAACCCCTTCCATCCTATTTTCTGCATTCCTCACCGTGCATCTCCATTCTCCCGTGCATACTATGCAGTTTTCTCCTTTAGCTCTGTGGTGTCAGTATCCCTCCTCCACAGCTGGCAGATTATCTTAATGTCCTCCTTTACCTCAGAATCTTTTTGTCAGGATTTTCCTTATTATATGCATCAGTCGTCAGAATACCAAAGTGTCCCCTTTACTCCAACTTCAGTTCCTCTTCCTCGTGCTTCTTCTCAGGTCCGCCCCAGATGCTGCTGCCGCCCCCGGTGCTCCAGGAGCCCCCGGAGCAGATGGAGCCCCAGGCGGCGTTCCTCCCGGCCCACCCAACACCTCCAGCAACCGCAGGCTACAGCAGACACAGGCCCAAGTGGAGGAGGTGAGCTGGACCAGGCCAGAGTTTGACGTTACATGCAATGCATCAATAATAAAGCAGTTTAAATATGAAATATCTGGACTGTGTATGCACTGTGCTTATAGTGGACCAGAGACAAACAAGCATGAACAACGGCTTTGTTGTTGCTCCTGTGTTCTGTGGAAAGGCCTGGTCTTATTAATATACAATAATTTAGCTTCGTGTCCTTTAACCACGCTTGTCATCCTCTCTGTCTCTCCTCACAAACCGCTGCCAAATGCTGTCTCATCCTCTCCGCGGTGGGTTAGGTGGTGGACATCATGCGGGTGAATGTGGACAAGGTTTTGGAAAGGGACCAGAAGCTTTCAGAGCTGGATGACAGAGCGGATGCTCTCCAAGCCGGAGCCTCTCAGTTTGAAAGCTGCGCCGCTCAGCTAAAGAACAAGTACTGGTGGAAGAACTGCAAGGTGGGCACATTAAACATATTGTTGTTACTGAAATCAATGTGATGCCAGTCTGAATTAATAATATGCCTTAGTGTATGTGGTGCATAGAGATAGTATGTATACAGAGCTAGTAGTGCGAGTAAGGTCCTCAGAACTGTTCATGCTGAGGTGCACTGAGGCGAACACACACTGTCTGTTCCGGGGATCCTGCTCTCCACACACTGATGTGTTAATGAGCTGCTGTGGGACACTGAGCAGATGCTTTGAGGGAAATAAAGTCTGTTATTGTACAGTTTTCCCTGCAGACTCGAGTGGATTAAATGTTTCGTTTTATAGTTCGGATGTGTTTCTTTTCAGTTTTCAGGCATTGAAAACTGAAATTCCTTTATAGTAAAAGTTTTGTCCTTTCAGATGATGATCATGATGGGTGTCATCGGAGTCATTGTGGTTGGAATACTATTCTGTAAGTGGCATGTTGATACTAATACACATATTGATTTATAAACAGATAAGATTATTAAAAAGTGTCTCAGCAGCAGAGGACATGTGGGAAGAAAAGGCTCATATGGTGTTAGTGTGTCAGAATAAATACTAGATGTAGTACACTAGATATATATACATATATATATATATATATATATATATATATATATATAAGATACAGTGACAGCACCAACATGCTAGTATTTCCGCACTAACAAGCCCATGGCTGGTGTGCTTCTGCTCTGATTGTCCATTATTCTTGACTTTGAATTACAGTAAATGTTATAATATAGATTTCTTTATTGAAAACAAACCTGTAAGGAGAGCTCAGCTGTATACGTGATGTACTGCCACATCCATTAGACTAATGACTTCCCCTCCCTCTCTCCTTCCTTCGCAGTGTACTTCTTCTACTGAGCTCTGCCCATCAGTACCGATGGATATGGACTTGAGAAAGATATGAGAGGGAAAGAGAAAAAAATAAAAAGATACCCAAGCGCCACTCCTCCCCTTTTATCCGTCCTCTCTTCACAGTCTTCCATCAAACCATCTCGCACTTATACGTGACAGTAGTGTTTATAGGTGTCTCCGCTCTGCGCCCCCCCCTCTCCCTCCCTTCTTGTTGCTTTCTTCCACTGCTTTGGTGTCCTGTCTCTGCACCTCATGTATTATTGAAGGACGCAGCGGGCGGAGTGGATGGAAGAAAGGAAAATGGAAGGAGGGAGAGAGAAAATTCTTGTGACACGGGAACACACGGGGCTCAGTCCTCTGAACGGGGCTGTGAGAGGGGGAGCGTGCAGATGGTGAGATTGAACAAGAGTTTGCAGTCCCTTCCTCCCCAGATACGCCAAAGCTTCTTCATATTACCTTTTTTGAGAGTCCTACATTTGTAAGTTGAAACTGACTTGCCTAACTAACACACTGCTTCTCTCACAACTTCTACCATTATTGCTACTTACTAACACAAGGTCATTTTAGATTAAGATTAGAAACATTTTTGTTGTACGTGCGTGTGTTTGTGTGTGTGTGTGTGTGTGTATTTGTGATCCAAAGCATTGTAGCCATTAGCTTTTTTCTGAGTTTAGCTGATAGGGTTTTATTAGTAACTTTTTCCTTTCCTTTCCTGCCAAACTTTCTGCAACGTTCAGTAACGACAATGAGAGAAAAAAAATGTGAAAAAGAGACTGAGAGTATAAGGAACGGAAGAAGGGATTCTGGGAAATGTAGTGAGCATTCCCCCCCCCCCAAAAAAAACAAAAACTTTAGGATTTCAAATTCTGGACTGATAAGCAATTATTGAAGAAGTAGTTGTGCTTCATTTCACCCCGGTTGTTGTACCACAGGTGGAGGAATAGTCGTGTTATTCTACGTGGCGTAGTGATACGCGCAGCAGCCACTAACAGACAATCTGCTGTACACATGAGCACGAGGAAGGTCTCTTAACTCTGACATGGACACAGCCACAGACAGATGAATGTGTCGTGTCACATTAAAAATAAAACTGGTACAAAACGACAACTTGTTTTGGAAGTTGTGCAGAAAAAAAAAACATTTTTGTTTAAGTTGACCTTCAAAAAGCAGGATAATGGGGGAAAGGACATTATTTAGAAACCCAGATCCACCCTCCCCCCCCCCCCCTCACATAAAAACAGACTCCCCTGCAGTAAATGCAAAATGAGGTGTTTGTTTCTAACTTGCATGGCAAACCGTGTCCATAGTTTTGCCTATTTGTGTGATCTGTGTATCTGCCATTTCTAATCTAACTGCCGATTGTACATTTTCTTTTGTTAGTGGTTTAAACGACCTGTGTATAATGTCTTTCTGATCTGATAATTACTGCTTATGCAATGCAATGATGCTCAAGAGTTTGCTAAATTCGATTAATTTGAGTTGCTTTTGAGAGAAGAATTATATTCTGAGACTGCAAACAACTGCTACTATAGTGATCTGTTAAAACATGTAGTATTGTATGGATTGAACAATAGTACACTTATGTCAGATTATGCTCCTGAAGATGTGTTTATAAATTCTTCAGGTTTTTCGGGGGTCATTGGACATAAAAGAAAAGTTAATGTTCCTCTCTTCGGACCGAATGAAGATGCATAATTGTAGCAGCTAGTTATAACTATCTGATGATATTGTGCAACAATATTATTAGGTTATTACCACATGAGATATGAGAACATGTTTTGTGATTTACAACCGGAAAATGCAGTAAGATGATGCAACTGGATTTGCGAAAACAAATGCATGCTTACCACTTTTGCTGATGCCAATAAATAAATCATCAACAGAACTGAGTGCTGACCTTTGAAATGTTCTCTTCACATATTGAGCTGTTGTTTTTCCACAATCCACTAAGTGATGCTCCAGCTTTCTTATTACAAAGTAGAGCTTCGGTTTCCAGACGTTATGCAAAACAATGTACCGATATTGAGTCACAAACACTTATCACAATGTCATTATCACGCACAACAACATAGAAACAAACACATAAAAGGTAACAGAACAAAGCGCCGAACATCCAGAGCTCCCTCGTTACGCTCCGTGAGAGCTTTAAGGTTCTGTGTTGTTTCTGACAGTCGTGTTTACAATGAGTCACATATTCAAACACAGTGTGCACCGTAACGACCGGCAGCTCAGAGAGAGGGGGAGGTTACAAGTTCTCTGCTGAGAACTCCCTCGTCATTCGGCGTGCATCCTCCTCCCTCGTCGTTCCTCCTCCAGCCACTCCTGCTCCTTCTCCTTTCAGATTCGGCTTTAGACTTTCTGTGGCCTGATGTCTAAAGCAGAATCTACAGGAGAAGGAGCAGGAGTGGCTGCAGGATAAGTATTCCTTCCTTCAGGCCACAGAAAGTGCTTCAGGCTTTAGAAAGTCTAAAGCAGCCTGAAGGAGGGAAGACTTCTCCTCCAGCCACTGGAGATATCTGATCTTCAGCTGCTGCTCAGCCTCCTTCAGAGCAACTGTGAGCTGACTACTCTTATCTTTCTCTTCATCCAGTTGAGGCAGACAGGAAGCTCAATAAACCCAAATAGCATTTAATAACTTAATCCAGTCTTATTGTATGTTTATGTGTTAATGCCTCGTGTTTTCCCAAAGCTGCTCTTCTTGACTTTTATGGGCAACAGCATAAAAAACACATACCTTACTTAAATGTTCATTTGCTTTCAAATAAAATGTGTGAGGACCAGTAATATAACATTTGGAGAAGCGGAGTGGCTCACATGCAAGCTTACTGCAAACTGCAGAAAGTAACGAGAGTAAATGCTGAGTACGTTGTGTTTCCCACAGCTCTCGACATGCAAAACACAAGTCAGTGTGGGAGAAATAACAAAACTTCTTTGTGTAATTTAAGTGTGAACTTTGCACGAAAGTATAGTTTGGGATTTAAGATTTAATATGTTGCAGGCTACAGAAACACACACTCCAGATGTGTTTACTGCAACCTCACAGTAAACACCAAACAACAATACAGCAAACGTATAAAGCAAATGAATTATACAGTTAGATATTCAAATGAAGTTATTTCACCCAAAGTGCACCTTTGTGTTCAGGTGAAGCCAAGAAGAGTTAACAGAACCAGTGATGGCTTCTCATCAGTAGTAATTTACAGACTCACAGATGACACAAAGGAAGTCTCTCAGTTTAAAATCCAGATTATCTGCCTACAAAGTTATCTCATGACCTGGTAGAAGAAAAGCACAGTGATGATCAGGAATCCCAGAACCCACCCGTAGGAGCCTGGAGAGAAACAGACACAGAGCAGGTTTCATACATTAAGCACAAAGTACAACATGAAAACTGCATTTTTGCATTTTCTATCAGTGAAAAAGGACCATACAGACACGAGAGTGGGATAGATCTTCTGAGCTAACTCTCGGCAACGAAGCGCTTTTCCCAAATGGTCAAACTGCTCCTTTAAAAACAGAGTTTAAGTTACTACGAGGATCTTTAAACTGGGTATGAAACCGTCTTACTTTAATACTGATGCCTCTACATGACCGACAGCAAGAAGAGTGGCTATTTCAATATACTTTTTCTTAATCAACCAATTAATGCAGGTTCCCGAGAAACTGCTTCATCTCAGGAGCCACCGAGAGCAACCAGCACACCCGAGAACCAGAACCGGGACTGAGCGGGGCAGGCTGTCAGACCCCGCTGCAGTAGAACGAGAGGTTTTCTAAAGGCACTCTGGTGCTCGGAAACACTACTGCTTTTGTCCACAGGGACCGCCACACAAAGTTCCTCGTAGTAACTTTAAACAACACAACAAAGGCCACACAATAATACCTGCTTCTGGACGTTCTACCACCAGACTGAGAGAGAGAGGAGCGTCCAGGGCTCGGTGGGACACCCTGCAGGTGATCTTCGTCCCAGGGGAGACACCGGAGGGCACAGTGAGGTGAGACGACAGGGAATAAGACCTGTCAGCGTGCTGCCGATGGCTGGAGAGAGAGCCCTGATCTGGAAGCACTGTGGGCTCTGTGTCCGTCGGAGAGAAGGATAACCACTCGATCTGGAAGTCAGGACAAAGCAGAGAATTATGACCTGTGAGTCAACCAAACTGTATAATCATAATAATATCAATAAACTTTATTTATATAGCTTTCCAACACAGTTACAAAAAGATCTGTTTTAGGAAGCACCTTTCATACAGAGCAGTGGAATTCAATTAGCTTAAGAGCTGACTGAATGTAAGACTAATACAAAATATGGAAATGTAATAATATTTAATAAAATAAAATAAAAATAGTGTGGGGAGTAAAACATTTCAAGACACAAATACATTAAAATAATGAACAATACAAATAAATAAAATTGCCTTAAAATATTCTAATGAAAAGCCAGAAAGACATTTAAAGAAATCAGCTGCTCTCACGTCTTTCAACAACTAAAGTGAGATTTACACAAATCCATCAAATGAACACATATATAATGTAGGCGTTACTTATTAGTTTGTTTGTTTTATCAATAATTATTAGTATTTATTTTGAGTGTTTAATTAATATAGATGCTTCATTTATTTATTTAGTATTTTCCTTGCTAGTTATTAATCCAGTTATTCTTTTGCTGCTTGTTTATTAGGTTGACTTTGTATAAATTGGGCAGAAATAGGCCCCTCAGATTATATAACAATAAAGTTAATAACTAAAGATTGAATGTCTTGCTAAGTTGTTCAGAGGCAGGAAATGGAAGACACAGACGGCAGGTTACCAACTACATTTAACAGCATACTAGTTACACACCTGAGCATCCAGCGGGTAGTACTTAGTGCAGTGGCAGCTCAACGTCTGGACCGAGTTCGTCTTCAACACCAACTTCTCCTGCGAGAGTGAAATGTGAGGAGGTTCTGAAACACAGAGCAACAGAGCAAGAATTGAAAAACAGTGTTTTTTTCTCTTCTGAATTGAGAGAATAAGTTTAAACTTACGAACAACGTGGAGTTGAACGACCTGCTGGGCGTGGAAAGCACCAACACTGACAGTACAGATGTAGGTCCCCACGTCCGAAACCTTCAGCTCGGTCAGAGTCACGGAGGCGTTACCTTGACCAACGACCTCGGAGGCCTTCATGCTGGAGCCCCTCCTCTCTGCATGCACTGACGACAGAAAACCAAACAGGGATTGACAAAACAATCTCAACTCAAGGTCCACTTTCCTGCTTGTTCTGCAGCATTTAGTTGGACACACTGTGCTCTTCTTGTCCGCGCTCACTTGTGTGTTCTTTGTGCCGTTTTCTCACATTCAGCCACGGCTGTTCGTCTACACAGCTCCAGAGGTTGCGGTCTAACGAGTTACATAACTGTGTATGACCCATTTCTTATGTGATGAGTTCATTCATAAAGTAACCGCACAAACTGATGAAACAAAAAACTATAATTACGAAGATCATAAAATCTAATAAATAGTGTATAACTCAGTTACATCATCCATGTAGTCGGTATTGTGGTTCAACAACTTATTTCTTGATGTAACATCTTGATCATTTCGAGCGATACGATTTCTTTAATGCTTTTACTTTCCCTCCACATGTTTTGTTTACCCCCTGAGGTGATTGGGAAAACATTGTCCTCCACTAAAAATAGGCCTTCGGAGCTAATTTGCGTTTATTTATTCATGAACTTCCACTCGACTGAATGCAGTAATGTACCATCCTCAACATCATCAGCGCTGTCGGAGCTACAAGAAGCCGTCTTCAGTTTAAATCCCTCCTGATGCTGGATAGAGCAGAACAACCAGTGCCTGCACTTACCCACTGTGCTCCCTTCTGCATCATCCAGCCTTGTCTTCATTTCAAACACTTTCCACCCTTTTCCCCTGTGCTGCAGTCGCCATTCAACGGCCACTTCCTGCGCTACGGGTATCTCCTGCTGCTTGAAGCCACAGTTGAGGAGCACGTCACCTCTCAGAGGGGCAGATACGGACTTTATGTGGGAAAACACCAGGAATATCACTGAAGGACAGAAAGCAACAGGTGAAATAATGATGTTAATGGAAACAATTCAATGAACAAATTAAACTCTGGATCTCACCCTCAGTCAGAATAGTTCCCGAGCTGCTAAGAGGCAGAGCCAGTTTGTTTTGTGTGAGGGTCGACTGGTCCTTCTCTACCGCCAAAGTTTGCAGAATGAACGCAGTGCTGAACTCAACTCCCTCCACATTGAGAGACACCATGAAATAAGCTGGTTCTGAACTCTCCTGGGATCCATCAGGAGAGTAACGGCTTAGTTCACACATCACCTCCTGCTGGTTGCAGTCCGCATGGAGCAGCACATGTGCATTGGGGATCTCAGGCGATGACACTGGCACAGAGGGAACGATAGAAGTTCAACACAGTTTGTGGTGAAATTACAGCAAACTTTACACGTAAAGAAGGAAGTAAAAGAACCTTTGACTTCTAACAGGATGGCATCTGGGTCAGGGATTGAAGGCGGGACAAACGGAGTGAGTGTTTCAAGTGATTCGTCAGGAGCCACTGCGACATCTTTTAAGACGAGAGTGGCTGGAGTGCGTGTGAAGAGAGCCCCACCTCCCATTCCTCCCATTCCAACTCCCTCCTCCACCAGGGTGCAGGAAAGTACCACATCGACAACACCGTCACCTGAGAAACAAATGTTTCTTACAAGTGTTAACTCACCATCTGCAATGAATGACAACTTTGAACTAAAATAGTGGATTATAACCACCTCTAACTTAATGAAAAGTTCATTTAACATAATCTCAATACATTGAATTGTATCATCATTGTTAACATAATCAGGTAAACAAATACCAAAAGACTACTTTATTTTATTGATCGATTAATTCAAAATAATGTCTTGAAAGTTTCCTGGAACTATTTGGAACAAATTGTTGGCAAAAAGGGTTCTGATCTCTTTTATTTTATTTATTGTTTTGTTTGTTTAGTTGTGTTGAGCTCCATTTAAAACCAATTCATATTAATTCATCAATCATTTATTATTACAAAACGTTTTTCGTTGAATAGTTTTCTTGCCTTTAGACACATTTCATATGTTTGCATGTTAAGATGACCTGCTGTTAGACTTCATCAGCAGTTGGAAGTCTCTATTTTACATATAATTAGTGCCAATTACATCAATGTGAAATGAATACTTCTCTAAAAAGTGTATTACTGAGCTTAATAAATTAAAAGTTAATGTATTGGCACTAATACGTTTATGTGCTGCGCCATTAATATGCCAAATAAAATGCTCTTACCACAAACGCACGTCAGGAAGTATCCAAACAAAATGACTTGAATCATCATTGCGTAGTCCCGTTTCCGTGTTTTTGTAAATTAAGAGTTAAATTAAAGTTTACTGATAGTACAATAAGACAAAGTGAAACAACTGCTAACAACACAAAAGCACCAGCGGACTTTCACTTTTGATTTCAACAACTAACAACAGCTCATTGCATCGCTACAGTCTGCGGATCTTACAGCCTCTTCACATTCAAACCACAGAACTGTACACAAGTTAATATAATATAATAGTAAACATGTGAAGTAGTCCACGAGCTGTTTGGAAGATGCAGCAGTGGAGGAGAGAAAGTGAAAGTGAGCAGACGGGATCGTCCAATGAGAGCGCAGCAGGAAGTGGGTCACGGGTCTCTATGGAAACAAGCGCTGATCACTCGGCAAAGATCGGGTTTTCATGTTTAATGTAAAACAATTACAAAAAGGAGTCTGACATTTGTATCTATACAACATGTGGGATATGATATTTAATGTATGTATTCATTTGTAACTACTCAGATGTATTTCAACATTTTGGTTAAGCTGACGCCACAGTTGGTTAGCTAGCTTAGCATAAAAACTGGAAACAGCTATCGTGGCTCTAAAGTCCAAACAAAATCCTCCTAAAAGCACCTTTAAATCTTAATTTATTAACACTACAAGGCTGCTATATATTTTTCTTTTCATGATCTGTTATTTCTCCTATTAACTTTTATTATAAGTACAATTAATTCAGAGAGACTATGACTATAGACATATGAGGTTGATCAATCCTGAGCGTCATAATCTGGGTTATTATCCAATTCTGAATTCGCAATCATAATATCAATAAATATAGACGCACATAATGAATCAATAACATTAGAAATGAGAAATGCATGTGGCTCTAAGCAGGACACAGTATAAAGACAGACTGCAGGTTGTGATTCATGTGCAGAGGTTTGTTAGTGTTGGTTATTTCTTGTGGAGATCAGGAGATGGAAAGTCAAAAATTATAAAGACTTTCAGTTATAATATAAGAAGATTTATTAAAGATGATATAGATGATATAGATTAAAAATGTCATGAGGTCTGTTCTTGCTTCACCAATCAGACCCCGTTCAGGTAGTTAGTGTCTTGGCCCCTCCTTTAAGTTTAAGTTTTTATCATGACGCCGACATCTTATCCACGCCTCTTCTGTCCCTCGTCTTCTAATTCCTGACTTTTCACCTAGATTGGGGTTAGTTTTCAAGCTACATGGCAGGAACTTAACATTTGTTTATTCATAACAAGGGGAGCATCCTACCTCTCTGCCTGCCTTTTGTTGATGCACTCTAGCCACAACATAACCTCCTTTCTGTTCTCACTTTCCTCTCACTTCTTCCTGGGCAGCCGAGCCAATCGTCTGGCCACTCCCTCAATGCGGGTGGGACCCAGACACCCCTCAAATAAAACCTGTTTGCTATCCTGGCTCCAAAATGGTGGAACGACCTCCCCATTGATGTCAGGTCAGCAGACGGTCTTCACACCTTCTGCAGACTGAAATCTCTCCTGTTTCGACTGCACCACGGCTGTATGCTGCACGTTTGGCTTATTTGAAGCTGTTGTTCTGCACTTAAATGATTACACCTATTGGAAGCTAATGTACTTGCCAGATTCTCGCAGTTCGGAGTTCTAACCTCGTGATTGTTTGTACTTATTGTAAGTCGCTTTGGACAAAAGCATCAGCTAAATAAGCTGTAATTATGTTGTATGTAAAAAAGAAAAAAGTTGACCAATATAACACAGTAGGTCCAATAACTTCATCTCTGTGTAGCTGGAGTTTAAATGGACCTTTAATGTTTGTAATATTTTGCAATGGAATGTATTTCTTTGTCTTAGCAAACATCAATGAATGAAGAATTAATTGTAGAAGAGCAGGGCAAATAATGTCTCAGTAACTTTGACGAACCGAACTACAAGAATGACGAGTAAAACAGTTTCACAAGTTCCAGAGTATATGAGTGGTACTGACTAGGCACTGGAAGAGATTAAGTATTTAGTACTCACAGTATATAGTAGTTCACAGTAATTACCCCCTGCAGTATCTCCCTAGGGTCCACGGAGGTACTGGAGGGGGGGGGGGGGGTCGCTAGACAATTCTTTATATTCAAATATCTTTAAATACACATTAACATGAATCCAACGGATAAATGGAGGCAGAAGACTTTATCTTTCAGTCAGCAGTGCGACAACATATTCATTATCACTGCAGAAAGAATATATTAAGAGCAAGATGAGTTCCCTTTCTTCTTATTTTATTGTTGATGATTTATTTCATCAACATTCTCACATCACATTGTAATTAATAACTGTAAATTTCAGTTTTCCTGCATGGTCTTGTTGATCCAGTCTATGTAATTAGCGACTCTGGTATATACTCCATATTTTCCCGGCCGTCCGCAGCCCTCCCCCCAGCTGGAAATCCCAGCAGCCCAGAAGCTCCCGTTGTCATTCAGGGCGAAGGGGCCTCCACTGTCACCTCTGCAGGCGTCTTTCCCACCTTCAGGGAGTCCGGCACAAATCATGTTATTTGTCAGATATGATGCATCCGCCCTCGGAAATAATGAATTTTTGCATGTCTCCTGATCCACCACAGGAACCTCCACGTAGTTCAGCCTCAAAACTCTATCGCCAAATCCTGACACCAGTCTGAAAAGAAAATGCAGAAGACAGTTATGATGAGAAAAAAAAAAAAAAAAAATAATTATATATATATATATATATATATATATATATATATATATATATATATATATATATATATATATATATATATATATATATATATATATATATATATATATATATATATATATATATATATATATATATATATATATATATATATATATATATATATATATATATATATATATATATATATATATAAAAAGGATTATATAACATGACATGAGAACTTTCAGTTGTTTCTTTACCCCATCATGCCAGTGACATATGTGGCACCCTCTGCTGGCAAACATATTGGCATAATGGATGAGTTGAATGTGATTGGGTCTCGCAGTTTGATCAAAGCAATATCATTGTCTGACCTGATGACATTGTATTCAGGGTGAATGTGGATTGAAGCAACAAACACATGAGAGTCCGTCAGGGTATTAACGTCAGTACGTCCCATGTAAATCTGCAAATCAACAACATAAGAGGAAATAAATGTTAACTCAAAAACATGGAGGCAATGGGCCAGATAACACCTGTAGCAGCACACTTACCTTTATCTGCTCTTTTGATATTGGATTTGCATTATTTACGACTTGAGCTGCAGTCATAATCCAGCGGTCTCCAATCACCATGCCTCCTCCTCCCCATACCTTCAGACTCACGAGCACCTGCCAGGGGATGGTGTTGTCTGGAGCCTCTCTGCCTCCAAGGATCCTCTGAAAGTTGGAGATGAGTGTTGTGGGCTGGCCACAGACTTGAAGAGAAACACATAAATAAGGTTCACACAGACCCAGACTTCATGTTTGAGTTAAAGAGTCGTATAATTTGTATCACAAGGTTTTAAATACCAGGCATGCATGTTGGAGTGACATCACTGTGTTTGGATCTCCACTTTCCATCTCCTTCACAGGTGAAAGTAACTGAAGACAGAGGGAACAAAATAATGAGTTTTATTTTTTTAATTAAGATATATACATTTTTTTCATTTTAATTATGGGCATTGTCCAGGATGGATGACAGTTTATCAAGGGTATATATTAAGCTATATCAAAAATGTTCATTTTAATCATTATATTTTTGTAATAACATATCTCACCGTTTACGCCCCCAGGGAGAGAGTAATATGGTTCATTACAGTAATACATAACAGAAGCGTACTGATCTTGACGGGACAGGACGATCATCCCTCCATTCAGCAAAGGTTCAGGTTCTCCACAGTCCGTTGCTGCAGGAGAACAAAACAAGAACATATTAATATTTTGCCAGTGAAAGAACAAAAATGTCAATGTAGAAATTTTCAGATAAGACAGGAGTCTCACCGTCTTTAGCAACATTTCCAGGAAAAGGACATGATAACCAAACATTAATCACACATCTACAGTTGTAGAATTTGAAGAAGTGCGGGTGGAGCCGCTCAGGAGGCCGGAGCGGAGGCCGGGCAGGATGCGGGCGGAACCGCTCAGGAGGCCGGCGGGGAGGCCGGGCAGGATGCGGGCGGAGCCGCTCAGGAGGCCGGCGGGGAGGCCGTAGGGGTTGCGGGCGCAGCCGCTCAGGAGGCCGGCGCGGAGTCACTGGGGTCTCGACAATCGGTGGGAACTCGGGAGTCAAGGGGAGCGAAGGGGTATCGGGAAGAGAGGGGGACAGAGGGAGCACAGGGTCTGGGGTATCAAGGGACAGAGGGAGCACAGGGTCTGGGGTATCAAGGGACAGAGGGAGCACAGGGTCTGGGGTATCGAGGGACAGAGGGAGCACAGGGGCTGGGGTCTCATGGAAAACAGGAGCACAGGGGCTGGGGTCTCGTGGAACGGAGGGAGCACAGGGGCTGGGGTCTCGTGGAACGGAGGGAGCACAGGGGCTGGGGTCTCGAGGGACGGAGGGAGCACAGGGGCTGGTGTCTCGAGGGGCAGCTGGGGAACAGCTGGGGTCTGCAGCGGTCCGGCATCAACTGGAGCGGATGTCTGCAGAGATCCGGCAGCGGGGACGGGGGTCTGTGGAGGTCCGGCAGCGGGGACGGGGGTCTGCGGAGGTCCGGCAGCGGGAGTCTGCGGAGGTCCGGCAGCGGGAACGGGAGTCTGCGGAGGTCCGGCAGCGGGAACCTGCGGAGGTCCGGCAGCGAAGGTCCGGCAGCGGGAACTGGAGTCTGCGGAGGTCCGGCAGCGGGAACTGGAGTCTGCGGAGGTCCGGCAGCAGAAAATGGAGGCTGTCGTGGCTCAACAGCGGAAACAGGGGGCTTTTGCGGCCCGGCAGCAGGAACAGGAGAGTGTCGCGGCCCGGCAGCAGGAACTGGAGGCTGTCGCGGCTCAACAGCGGAAACAGGGGGCTTTTGCGGCCCGGCAGCAGAAATTGGAGGCTTTCGCGGTCCGGCAGCAGGAACAAGAGGCTGTCACGACCCGGCAGCAGGAACAAGAGGCTGTCACGACCCGGCAGCAGGAACTGGAGGCTGTCGCGGCCCAACAGCAGGAACAGGGGGCTGTTGCGGCCCGGCAGCAGAAACAGGGGGCTGTCGCGGCCAAGTAGCGGAAACAGGGGTCTGCCGTGGTCTGGGTCTCTTGCGCCGAGATCTGGAAGTCCCCTGGAGACTCCGAGGACCTCCCAGGGCCAGGCGAGTGCCCAGAAATGGCTCAGGGATTGGGGTCTTGTGCAGCCCGACAGTAGTAGGAGGCTGCCGCAGCGCGACTGGAAAAGGGGGTTGCCGCAGCTCGGCAAAAGGAAGTTGAGTGAAAGGATCGGCAGGGTTAGGCTGGCAAGGTGGAGTGTCCACAAAATCCTGAAGCCACTCAGTTAAAAGGCTCTTCAACTCTGGCTTCTTAGCAACCTCTTTTCTCGCCAATCCAAGCGCAGCATGTCGTGTCCCCCAACAGGGGTTTCGCTTCCACTCACCAAACATTACAATTAAAGTGTACATTAAATCATAGGTCTCATCGTCCATGACATCAGCTGAGTCCATGTTTCTGGTCAGATCGTACTGTCACGGTATCGAAAAGGTGAGGACTCAAATGCAAGACGGCAGACGAGGAGATTAACAAAAAGAGAGCTTTATTCCAAAAAGCTTACAAAATAACAAAAATACAAAAGGTAAACACTAAACTGAAAAGACAAACCAGGATGACACGGGGAGCACGAGGAAGCACGAGGAAGCACGAGGAGACATCTGCAAGGGTGACACTTAGATGACGATCTGACAAGGAACACTGGGAAAGACAGGGATATATACACACAGACACTAAACGAGGGGAACGAGACACAGCTGGGGAGAGAAGCTAAAAACACACGGGCAAGGTGAACGGACACAGGAGGAACAAATCAACAATCAGAGCGAAAACACACAGACAGGAAGTACAACTAGACTTGACATAAGGGTGAGTGACTTGGACTATCGGCCAAGCCCTCTTTTCCAGCACCTTGGAGTAGACTTTACCAGGGAGGCTGAGAAGTGTGATACCCCTGTAGTTGGCACACAATCTCTGGTCCCCCTTTTTGAACAGGGGAACCACCACCCCGATCTGCCACCACCTAAGCACTGTCCCAGACACCCACGTAATGTTAACGAGGCGTGTCATGGAAGACCTCCATACCCAAATCCACACTCTGGGCCTGGCTCCAGACAGGGCCCCCAGGCTTCCTCCAGGGTCTCTCCCTCTCTTCCTCTATGTTTCGTGGGGTTGTCTTGAATCATTCTTAGTCTGGCCCCTCGCCTGAGACCAATTTGCCTCGGGAGAACCCATCAGGAGCACCAGGCTCCAGACAACACAGTCCTCAGGTTCATAGACACACACACACACCTCTACACCACGTGAAGGTGATGGTTCCCGGAAAGGATCTTCTTGTTCATATGAAAATATGTTATCAACGCCTCCATTGCGCTGTTTGTTTAGAAACAGTTCCTGTGTTGTTGGTGGCTCTGAGAGAAACAGAAAGCATTCTGACAGTGGCGGCAACAAAAATACCACTGAAACACTCGGAGGGAAGGATTATGGGCTTTGAACGATTCCTGGCATGTGATGCCAGCAGTCATGGCGGGTTAAAGGTACACTGTTTTGTATAATTGTTGATATTAATCATACTGACCAACTTGGAAAAGCACCATGTTATTTATTTTTTAAGGTGGAATTTCTCTTCAAGGTTGGAAACATAACGCATTGTAGAGAAGAGGGAAGAGACCAGAAAAGCTGTACCTATTGCCACGTATCTACCAAAGAAGCCAGTGTGCTGTTGTTGCTCTGGATCGGAGGCACTTGCTCGGAATAAGAGAGTCAGACTGGAGCCGTGAGAAAGGATCGGCTCCTTGCCTGGGTAATTTGATGAGTTTTCCTGTCCGCAAAACTTCCCCAAGACGTTTTGATCATCGAGAACCTGAAAAGTTCAGAGTGAAAAGGATATTGTAAGACTAAAGATCATCACGAGGCACTCACTAACACACACAGTTCGGTCTACAGGCAGCTCAAGCGAGATGTCAGTTTTGCTAAACAGCGACCACTGTGGCTAGTGACAACAAGGCTAAATGCTAAGTTGTTGTTTAGCTTTGAGCTAAAGTGTTAAACTAATGTGACAGTAGCACAAGTGGAGCAGGGTCATAAAGTCAGCAAAGTTACTCAGTAATGTGCGTTATATAAACAACATTTAGCTAAAGTTTGCTAACATAGCCTCCAAGAGATTGGTCATGCTAGATCAAGTGTTGTAGCAACAAACTGAGTGTATTGAAAACAATGATACATTGTATAATATTAGGTTTCAAGATGTCTCGGACCATCAGAAAGTCTTCATGGCAGCCCACAGAATCTTTAATATCCAGGTGTGTTAGATACAGCTGCATCTTGTAGCCCTCTGGAGCCCCGTATGTCCATTGACTCAGCGTGCTGGGAGGGTAAGGTCGAGGATACTGGGGCGACTTGACCTCCCCTTGTATTTTAGACTCCAAGCACTCCCTCGCTGACAAACACAGAAACCTGGAATTGTGAGTAAACAGAAAGTGTTTGCAAAGAGAGGACTACTCTAGTTTTTAATGGTCTTTCATGCTTTTAGTTTGTAGAGAGTCCTCTCGACACCTATATGTAATAGTATGAAAGGTTTGCAAAAAATTAATGTTTTGTACATGGAGAATAAAACGCTTTGTAAAATGGTTCAACAATGTCCACTGGTAGAGTTTCTGCAATACTGTTTCTATTCTAGCTGTCCTCGTGCAATCTTGTGAGTCTCGCATTATCTCGTGATCTCACATATCCAGCTGCTCGCAGGGTAACCTGGTCACAGCTGTATTCTCCCCTGTCATACAACACTGTGAGGACATCGACTAAATGGACGTTTTGCACCCACACCACACACACGCACACACCCACACACACACACACACACCACACAACACACACCACCCACACACCACAATTATAGCGTGTATATACTGTAGTAGCTTTTCAAGATAACTTTTCATGAACAATAAAATCCAATGAAACACTGAAAGGTGAAGTGATTCATCTTACCATATAACACAGCAGGTCCACCCCATGTCTGCAATAAGTTGATCTGTGTGTAACTGCAGTTTTAGGCTCAAATGAACCATTAATGTCACACAGGCTGAGGGTTGTAATATTTTGCAATGGAATTTAACCTCCAGGATTTGTTTGTTTTGGCAAAAAAAAGGTACAAAGTGGAGAACAACAGTGTCAACAATGGCTCGATAACACTGACGAATCAAACCAGAAGATTAATGAGTAAAACAGACAAATGTTTAGGAATTAACAATATACAATAGTGCAAGGTATTACAGACGGACAAATACCAAGTTGTTAAAAATGGATTTGAAGTGGACACTAATCCAGTTATAATCTTGACCAGAGAGAAGATCTGTAAATAGATAGAATAGGAGCGATGAAACCCTCTTTTTAATGGTCACACATGCAGAGCACACACAGTGAAATTTGTTCTCTGCTTTTAACCCATCGTAGTACCAGGAGTTTCTACTAGGAGAATTGTGCAGGTAATGTACAGCACCCAAGGAGCAATAGGGGGGAAGGGGGGGAAGGGGGATGACCAGTGCCTTGCTCAGGGGCACCACAGCAGGGCAGGAGGTGAACTGGGACCTCTCCAAGTAGCAGTCACACTCCATTATTTTAGGTCGTGTCAGTGACTTGAACCAGCAACCCTACGGCTCATAGTCCAAGCTCCTACTGACTGAGCCACTGCCGGACAATAATAATTTGAGATACAAGCATGAAAAGGCAGATTTAAATCTGTATTAGGTCACTTTGTCCTGCTTTTACGGTCAGTAAATTCATTCAATAATTTCAGAAAGTTTTGAAGTGCTTCTTATCAAGATTATTTTAAAATTTTCTTGGGACACAACATGTATTATCACTGCACAAAGATTATATTTAGTTTAATTCTCCTGCATAGTCTTGTTGATCCAGTCTATGTAATTAGCGACTCTGGTATATACTCCATATTTTCCCGGCAATCCGCAGCCCACCCCCCAGCTGGAAATCCCAGCAGCCCAGAAGCTCCCGTTGTCATTCAGGGCGAAGGGGCCTCCACCGTCACCGCTGCAGGCGTCTTTCCCACCTTCAGGGAGTCCGGCACAAAACATGTTATTTGTCAGATATGATGCATCTTTCCTGGGAGAAAATGAATTTTTGCATGTCTCCTGATCCACCACAGGAACCTCTGCGTAGTTTAGCGTCGAAGCTCTTCCGCCAAATCCTGACACCAGTCTGAAAAGAAAATGCAGAAGAGACAGTTATGATGAATATATATATATAAAAAGGATTATATAACATGACATGAGAACTT